>NC_073302.1:183771913-183939413 GCF_027595985.1 Sorex araneus | reverse complement strand
TTATCCTCTGAACATAAAGTCTTTTCATATTTCATCATTTTGATACTTTTGAAAAGTTATGCTTTTGTTGAACTATGTGTTAGAAATGCATATTCAAATAATTTTCCCTCTTTAATTGTCCCACATGATCATCTTTCTATAAAAGATGCCCTTGTAAAATGGGCTGCCTATTACTTTCATGTCTAATTTCTTTTCATTCAGCTTAGCTGATGATAGCATAATTTTCAGTTTTACAAGTAGACCAGTTGGTTTATTTCAGTAGGAGGCTAAATTTACAGGGACTCATGGAAACTCAAGGAAATTGTCACCATTCAATTATATGACTGTAGACAGCCACTTCTTCCTCTTGAGAGAGGAACTGTATCTTGCAAGAGTTAAACTGTTAGCTCGTGGACCTGAAAAGAACACAAATGCAAGCGATCTTCACACAGAAGTCCCAGTGATCTTTAAAAAATGCAAATAGAATCATATTCCTACTTTAAATAGATTAAGTCTTCTTGTGGCATTTAGAATAACTGGGGGAATAAAATCTGTGTCTAATCTCTAACTTCCTTGTTGTTTCTTTGTCACCTTATACAACTTTATTGACCTTTCATAGTTTCTTCAGGTGCCTGTTCTCATTCCCTTTCCCTGAACCTTTGCTTCTATGCGGCTTCTTGATCTTACACGCTCTTCTCCAAATCTGCAATCTGCCTCCTACTCCTCTTTCCAAGTCACAATGAGAAATAGCATTTCTTCTGTGAAAGCTCTTTCAGCACTCCACACAGAACTTGGTTGTTGCTCCTGAACAATATGTCGTGTGCCTATTACCTAGGTCTTGTCTTGATATACTAACGACAGTCAAACAATGCGGATTGATTGAGGCATCTGTGAATTTCTGAAGCATCTTGATGATTTTTTTTTAGTTATCAGTGTATCCTTAAAAGGAAATTATTGAAATTTTTGCTGTTTGAGCTTGCTTTTTAACATCAATGAGAAATACACTTTTTTTAACACCAATGAGTAACTAGATGCTTATATTCCGAATTTATATTTCCATTCCCCATGAAGCTTTTAATGTCCAAAATCATTGCCCTGATCTTCAAAACTCCAATTCCAAGTCCATAATATATTTCTCTTGATCCCCAATCTTCTTTAGAAAGACCTTTGGGGAAATGTAGAACTGGAAACAGCTGTTGACAGAGAAACTCAGACAACCCCTGCCCCACTCCTGACCAAATGTCATGTTTCTGGCCTTAAGAGGTGAGACAGCACATGTGTAATGTTGGGTTCCAAATGCCAATCCTGTTTTCTAGTGTATTTTGCATCCGAATGTAAATGGATGACAAACTATGGGATAGACAAGAGGCAAAAGACAAGACTGCGAGTCTAACTAGAATCTTGATGGCTTATGTCACGAAGTTACATAATTCTGTACAAAAGGAAATTGTGATATTAATATTTTTTTCATTATTTGATTTTCAACTTGAAGTTTTCTCTCGCCTTATTCATGGGACCAGATGAGCCCCCACGGAATGCTTGACTTAAGCATCAGTCTAGAAAACTCAGGTGCCGTGTGATCCAGCCCCTGCTGGTTTTTAATTTGCTGTGTAAACTTGGACTTGCTTCTGAAGATCTCTGGGCTTCAGTGTCAGGATCTGTAAAAGAACGGAAAAGAAGTATCATGTTTCAGGAACGCTTTGTGAGAGAAAACTGGTAAATGGGGTTGAAAAGCACTTTGAAAATATAAAATTCTAAGCAGCAGCAGAAGAAATCTGCTGCCAAACCATAGAACTACTGAGCATGGCTTTAAATGTACTTAGGCATTGATGAAGAGATTTAGGTTTGATGTGAGGAACGTTTTCCTGACAGTGAGTTGTTAAAATAGGCTACCTCTTTGGCTTCTAATATTTTCCTGCTGTCTCACATTTTATTATGTCAGTGCCAATCTTCCATCAAGCATAAGAAAAAGCTATAAAATTGCAATGTATCTTAACCATAACCAGTTATATGAGACATGACCAGGCTTGAGTAAAAAGTTTTCATTAGTAAGCAACATTTTTTTATACCTTAGATATTATTAGCTTTGTAGTAGGATACATTTGCCAAGCATATAGTGTCCTGATTGGTTCTAGAATTTTTCAGATTCAAGTACTATTATTAAGAATTTTTATTTTTAATCAAATACCTCATCATAAAATGTTAAATTGTATAAATACAGGCACTTGGGAAGAGGGAGGGCTAATTTATGAACTTTCCTTTTTGGTAAATTTTCTGGAGCAATAGCACAACAGTAGGGTGTTTGCCTTGCACGTGGCCAACCCGGGTTCAGATCCTCCGCCCCTCTCGGAGCGCCAACAAGCTACCAAAAGTATCTGGTCCGCATGACAGAGCCTGGTAAGCTCCCTGCGGTGTATTTGATATGCAAAAATCAGTAACAAGTCTCACAATGGAGACGTTACTGGTGCCCGCTCAAGCAAATCTATGAGTAACGGGATGACAGTGACAATGACAGTGGTAAATTTTCTAGGACTGCAAGAATCACTTTCTAAGTGGTTATTTGTCTTTTGTTCATTTCCAAACTTATCAGCAGATCTATTTTGTTTTGTGTGTGTCTGTGTGGTGGTTTGAGGGTACATAGTGAAGGGAGCTTGGTGCCTCTTTTGGTGCCTCTGTTTGAAGGTAACTCCTGCTGTTGCTTTTGGGGTCATGCAACACCTGGGATAGAACCTGTATTTCCAATATGCAAAGTGCACCTAGCCTCTGAGGGAACACTGAGCCTGGTGCTACCTTCTTGCTGGAGAGCATTTTTCAGGAGTCGACACCCATAAGGAACCACTCTCTGGGAGGGGTGAAGGGGATTCAAACACAGGATCTATGAATTCATGTGTTCATCAATGCTGTTTAAAGGAATTTTTAAGTATTGTTTTTGGTGGGACAAAATGAATGTGATGAAATAACCTGTTTTCCAGAATGCTAATAGTGTTCCTTAAACTTTAATAAAAAAACTTGATAGATTCACATTTTATTTGAATTGTTTTCCTTTGTTGGTGCTGTCCAAACATGCTCAGGAGACTGGCAGTGCCAACAGTGTTTCTCAGCCAACTGGGCTGACAGTGTGCAAGGCAAGGGCCTTAGAGGGATGCACTCTATGCCAGGGAATTCCTGGACTGCACTGGGCATGTTCAGGGTCCTCCAGGACAGCACCCAAAGAATCTCAGGAATCGAGTAATACCAGGGATAGAACGAGGGTCAGGCAGAGGCAGGAGAGATATATTAACCACTGAACTATCAAGTTCTTCTTTTAAACATAACTGGAATACTAATCCACCACATGTGTTACATATAAAAGAAAGACCCCAATCATGCCATTTTCCTACGTTTTTTTGGGGAAGGCACACTGGTGGTGCTCAGGGTTTACTCCTGAATTGTGCATAGGGGTGAGGCCTGGTGGTGCGCAGGGATATAGATGTGTTGTTAAGGCTGAAATCAGAGTTGGTGGATGCAAAAATAAAAACAGATTATCCCCTGTACTATCTCTTTAGTCTATGACCCTGCCTCTGAATGTGATCATTGTCTTTATAAGGATACCTGAAAAAAATAGATATTGCTAATAGTAGGTAGGGTTTCAGTTAGACAAAAAATCCAGAAGAAAATTTCTGATATTTTAACATATTGTTAGGGGATCTACTTTGAATATTGCCATAGAAATGTCAGTAAACTGTAATGCAAATGGAAAATATTTTCATCAGTTTATCACAAATAAATTTTATGATTTTCACAGAGCTTGAAAAGTATGAGATCACTTTGGTTTATTTACAGCTTGTAAATAGAAATGCTTAGTAATTTATTACAATTTTCAGTGGCTGCCATGCCAGTTCTTGATAAAGAACCCTTGAGGAATTTAGAAATTTGATGCACAACAAATCACTAAATTTGCAATCTCCCATAATTAAAGTGTGACCTTTTGGGCATTTAGCTTCTCAGTATAACTTATTATTTTGCATTTAACTTTTCAATTGTTGATAATATACTGGAAGACATTATTAACATCTACTTCACAAGCAACTATGAACTGTGGTTTCAGTTTCTATATGGTCATAACTTAATTGAATATCGAAGTATTTATGATTCCTGGCCTTGAAATTTCTTCTAGATAGGATATTTTTCTGCTATTTTTTTCTTTCCAAGGTAATTAAAAGCAATAATGGAAAATGCTTTCCCTTATGTTATAGCATCACTAACAAATCTTTAGTTATTACCTGATGCATCATATAGCATTAATTACATCTAAGGCACCTGGTTGAGTTTTCTTTAGGAATTGCGCTTATTGTGCATTTTTTTCTGATAGGAATGTATAGACTTTACCCTTGAAAGTGGATTAAAATAATAGAATTTTAGGGCAAAGATTGGGAGAAAGATAAGACAAAATAAATGACAAGCTATGTTTACTTAGAAAACTATTAATAAGGTTGATAGTTCACTCTCTAACTAACATATTGTTTTGATTCCTGTTGTGTTACACGTTTTCATATAGTTAAGGTAAACCTGGGGACTCATATGTATTTGGACCAAGTGACTTTCACTTAAATTTGTATCAAGTGAAGGTGTGTCTACTTATTAGCACTGAGAAGAGAAGCAGTACCTCTCTATGACTAGTTTAAACTTACTAACACATCACACTATGGTTACTTTGTATATACGAAGAGCAGCATTTGATATATTTAAACTTGTTCATCTGGCATACACTCTACTTGCTATTTGTACTGTTAATCTTTCCAGGGTCACAAAAGTACCTCATAGAGTTGGAGTTTGTGCCTCATGTGCTTAAATATGTAATCACAAAACAAATAAGTGATCAGCAGTGGTGGCGACATGGTCTCTCTCGCCTGCCGGTGCATTCGTGCATTCGGTGGCCATGAGCCAGTTCTCCACCCTGGCCTGCAGCCACCACCAACAGACGCATGAAGGAGGGAACAGGGTCTCCAGGCTGGGTGGTGACCAGTTGCCGTTTATTCCATTCTCACAATGTGCCTGTTCCAGTCTCACTAAGCACCCCGTTACAGTCTCACACTGCCCCTCATTTCTGTCTCCTCCTGTCTCCAATGCTGGTCTCTCCACACACCATTTGGCTGCCTTGGTCTTGCAGACAACCTCCAGCATTGGGGATAGCAATTACTCCTGGGTGAGGCAGCACAATCAAAATATGAAAGTCCTTCCTTCTGGGGAAGCTCTTCTAAGAAAGACAAAAATCTCCTGAAGCCAGGAGATCTGCTGGAGATTGAAATTCCACCAAGGGGTGTGTTTCTCCTTTCCTTAGTCCAACAACCATCTTAGTTTTACTTACTTCTAAATAATCTTTCCAGTCATTTTGTATGGACACAGTAAGAGATACATTAAGCTTGTAGGGTGGCGCTCCTGGGGAATCTCGCTATAGATACCAGACTACAGTGCTCAGGCCAGATTAGTCTTTCCTAAACCTAGCAGGGTCCTAATCCAGTTGTTACTCTTTGGATCATGACAGAATTTGTCCATAACCATGCTCTTAATTTATAGTTAAGTTTTGTGGCACTTGGCCTGACCCGTTTTGATGCCAGGGTAGCTCACAGCTTGCCCTGGGTCCATCTAGCCCCTCATAGGAACCCAGCTTTTGAGGTTTCAGGAAGTACGGGCAACTGAGGCTTATGTTGAGAAAACAGATGCCCAGGAGTGAATATTATTTGGAATCAATTAACTTCCAAGTTACAAGAGCATGGCATTAACTGTCTTCCTGTGTCTATACAAAAAGGACATTGCTCTGAAGTCACTGTCACTGTTATCCCGTTGCTCATCAATTTGTTCGAGCGGGCACCAGTGACGTCTCTCATTGAGAGACTTATTGTTACTGCTTTGGGCATATCCAGCACGCCACGGGTAACTTGCCAGGCTCTGCCGTGCAGGCTCCATACTCTCAGTAGCTTGTCGGGCTCTCCGAGAGGGGCAGAGGAATCGAACATGGGTCACCTGTGTGAAAGGCGAATGCCCAATGGCTGTGCTACGCTCCAGCCCTCCTCTGAAGTAAACTATGCAAAAGGACATTAGGGAAAGAGAAAAACAATATTTCACATACAAATACAAATCCACAGATCTCTGAGGAATTTGACTTTATAAGTCACAGATGCTGCTTAGGGGATTAACTGTTCAGCTGCCTAACTGAAGCAAGCACAAAGGAATTCATGTGCCTCAGGAGCACATGAATGGGTGCAAGCCAACAAACCTAAGCTCCCTGCGGCCGGGGAGAAAGGACAAACCAATGTTATGCTACACTCAAGAACCCAAGTTCAGTTTTGGGAATTCTATACCTGTGCCTTTCCCACAGGGCATGCTAGTTGTTCGTAAAATCACTCAAAGGAACAAAGCATCCAAACACAGGGCCCCCACATATCTGGAAGTGGGTCCCCTCATGTTGCTGGTTTGGTTCCTGGGAAATAATAGTATTCAAGCTTTTGAAATTTATGTAATCACTTAAATTGAAGTTAAATGCTTTGTTACAATAGAAAGTAAAGAACTGACAATAGCTCACTAAAAATATATCCCATAGGCTAAAAATATCAGCTAAATAAATATCTTGCATTCAGATTTACTAATTATTCTCCTAAGAATTCTTTTACACGTGCCTCTCAGTACAAAATGTATTTTTCTTTCTCTTTTTTTTTTCTTGGTGAGGATTCACTAGTTAATGTTTACAAAGTATTTTAAAGGTGTAAAGTGCTTTGAAAGTGCTAAGCCCAATAAAAAAGTATTTTCTACTAAATCGGAGAGCTGGCTTATGCAGCATCCAGCTTTGTGAGTGAATAGAGCAGAGATGATTAAAATCAACATCATTTGTAATTTAAAATACTGTGAACAACAAAGAAGATTCAACGATGGCTTTCGTTTTGGCAGGCTGCAAATATAGATTGCTGAACAGCAGTAATCTGTCAATATAAAGCATTTAGCACTTCACTAAGCAACTTGAGAGCTTACTGCTGTAGGCAGAAAAAAGATATATGAAATCAGATTTGGTCTAACATTATTTTGATGGTTTGAGTGTAGTATTATTAGAAAGAAAAGATTACAACTAAACAAAATCTAAGAGGTAAAACTCTTCACAATAGAATTTAGGAGGTAGTGAAGATTCAGTCAGAGAACATTTCTACCTCACATGAATGTGGAGAGGGATAACTGTACAGAAGAAAAATAAACAAATATAGTATTCATAAGGAAAAACAGAACAGACACTAGGTTAACAGACACTCCCATGAAAAGTGGCCGTATACTGCAATTGCAAAGTTCCCACAATCTAGTTTCACAAACTGCGAAATATTTATAAGTTAAAGAAGAAAATGCTGATGGAATACAAAAATAGTCTTAAGGTTTTGGGTAACATTTTTACATTTTATTCTTGTAATCAGCCTTAAAATAATTTAATTATTCTCTTGAATAGGACATAAAGAGTAAATTCACAAAATTGCTAGTAATAAAATAATAAAATAACTAGTAATAACATAATAAAATGTCTAAGCAACTATCTATTACCAAAAAGAATGCAAGAGTTACAAAATTAAGATTTTGATTTGAATTTTGAGACTTTAGGAAAAGATGTTTTGTATTCATCAGGGGAATCAAAGAATTATTAATTAAGCTATATCTTTCTTCCAGTGTCAGCTCCATGTTTATGTATGCATATATGTATATAGTTTTATATTTAAAAATAAGAACCTAGAATTTAAAATGCCAAAATATTATTAAACCAAGACTGTGTACTCATGTCTCATAGATATTTGCTTTCTTGTTGCAGTGAAACATTACTTTAAACTGAGTGTATTTAAGGCTGACTCTCACCTTTTTTTTTTTTTTGAAGTTCTGTTGAATCCTACATGTATTTCTAACTAAGTTTTAGTCTGGTAGATCAAATGATTATGCTTTAGTCATTTCATCAGCCAATTTCATCAGTAGTAAAACTGGAGATATGCACTGTAGCACTGAAGTCCTAATGTTCATCAATTTGCTTGAGCACCAGTAACGTCTCCATGGTGAGACTTATTGTTACTGTTTTTGGCATATCGAATACACCACAGGTAGCTTGCCAGGCTCCGCCTTGTGGGTGGGATATTCTTGGTAGCTTGCCAGGCTCTCTGAGAGGAATGGAGGAATCGAACTCAGGTCGGCCGCGTGCAAAGTAAATGACCACCCTCTGTGCTATTGCTCCAGTCCTGGAGATATGATCTACCTAAAATGCAGAGAACTAAATTTAATAAACAAATAAAGCTTTGTTTTCCCATCATTTTAGCATATTGTAATTATATAATATAGTCATTATTTTATAATTGACAATAATAAAACAATCCTTTTGTTATTGTTATTATTCTTCAGATTGTAACTCTCATGTTACATGTAGAACCCTTTTACTACTTAATCGTCTTCCTTCATATTGCTGGACTCCAGAGTTTCCTGTAACCTTTTCCCTATGACTAGAGTTCCTCGTATAGCTCATATAATGCTGCCTAAGAAGCATATGATAGGGGCCAGGGATAGGTTAAGGGTTAAGGTGAATGCCTTGCATATAACACACCCAGATTATATCTCAAGGCCCCATGTGGTTCCCCGTGTATTACTGAGTATCGCCCTGAATGCCCCCAATCACCACTGGGAAGCCTTGGTGGTCCCCACACTGCAAAGTCCAAACATCACTGTATTGTCAAGCGCAAGTATTGAATTCACCTGTCCAGTCTGTCAAAAAGTTGTCACGAGTGGTCCCTGGGCTGCCTGAACATCGATTTGAATGCCCCCCCCCTAAATATGAGATGAATTCAAATTCATAATAACAGTAGCAAAATACCTTCTGATCTTATTACCCAAAGACCATTTTAAAAAATGTTAATATAAGTTTTATATATAAGTTTTATATCACTTTTTAAAATCAGAATTTTGGCGCCCACCCCCCGTAGTACTTACGGCTTACTCCTGGCCTCTGTGCGCTAGGATCACTCCTGGCAGTCTAGGGCGACTATATTCCTAGTTCCTGGTTCTGCCAGAGATTGAATCCAGGTCAGTCACAGTTTCTTACCCTCTCTACCTTTTCTTATGTCCCAATATCCTAATATTCTTTTTTTGTTGTTGTTTAGTGACTTTCCTGCTTATCTCAAGGGCTAGCCCCAGGTTTGTACAAATATAGTAACATGTCATCATCTTTACAGAATTCCTCTGGGAGATCAAAGTAATCCCTTCTCATCATATCTTAAATCACAATAGGAGGTTCCAAGGGTATTCAAACCTATTCCAAGATGAAAAGATGTCAATTTGCAAAACTCCAATTAATATGTTTTCACTTGAACAAAGCCAACATGACCATGTTTCTGAAGAAATACGTATGTCTGAAGCCTATATTGATTCATCAATGGAATTATTAACAATTATTGAATGCTCTTTGCAAGCTGTGAGAACTATTTCCTGGAATGGAATATTGAGTTATTTTTTTTTTTCCTCTTTGGGTGTGTCAGACCTGGTAGTGCTCAGAGATAATTCCTGGAGGGGATTTGGGGACACCGTGCAGTCCCAGAACTCAAAGTAGGGTCAGTTACATGAAAGACAAACACCTTACTCACTGTCCTATCTCTCTGGATCAATTCATCTTAAGGTGAAATCAGATGCGGTACTTTCTATCTATCCTATTTATATAATTATGTAAACTGATTTTTGATTTTTTTTTTGGTTTATCTTTTTGTTTGTTTGTTTTTTGGCTTTTGTTTGGAGGCCAGAGTGCTCAGGGATTACTCCTGTTTGTGCATTCAGAGATGTTCAGGGGAGACATGGCATGCCAGGGAGAAAACCCAGGTTGGTCACATGCAAGGCAGCATTCTACCTACTGTACTATAAATTGAGCCCTGGAGTGACTGTTTTTATAAACATAAACTTCTTGGGGATAGGATAACTTAATTTGGGATTGCAGCACCTAGTTGAAAATAGAACATGTATAGGTTTGTTAATAAAATGCTCTTGAATAAAAGGACAGATCTGTACTAAGTAAATGTAATATCACTTAGAAATGGTATGTAATGAAAAATTCTGCAGCACTGTGTGAATCATAACTATAAATCCTCATCTTTCACATGTCAACTGCTCTATTCTGACAATTAGAGCACTTTATTTACATTGAGTAATCTTTCACAAAAACTAAGGAAGATGTACTCTTCCTTTCATGATTTTATAATACCTATTAAAGTGTTTTGTCAGGTTCACACGGTGAGTTTATGGACAGTAGTCTGACACTGCAGGAATGACGCAGTCAGGCTGCCTTGGAGACAGTAACAGTTTAAGGAGCATCAATCTTTATACCTGAAATCAACTAAAAACTATCTGCATAGATCCTTACATATTTGTAACATCTTATTTATTTATTTGTTTATTTTTCAGTTAAGATTGTGGCGTGCTACTCTATAAAATCGCCAAGTTTTGTTAGATACGATTAAGACATATACTAGAACATTTCCTGATGCTTGATTTAATTCTCACTTTGACATTTTACAGAATAGACTTTCAAATGAGAACCCATTCCAAGTGAGAGTCATTTTATTAAAGAATTACAATATTGGGGTTTCTTTGAGTTTGGAGAAGGAAAGAGAAAACAAAATAATGGTTGAAAATTAGTTGTGGGATGCATTGGAGATTGGGAAATATAATCCTACTCAAAATATAACCATATTGGAGGATGAATTTGCAGAAGTCTGAGTAGAATGTGTTTAATGTGGGTATATCGCTCAGGACTTAGATCTGTGGCACATTGTTCCAAAATAATCAAAAGGACATTTTTTAGAAGATCCACCACTTTAACAGTGATAGCTTCCTTTCCCATGGGGAGCCGATGACTGTGCCTTTGACCTTTCATTGCCAATGCCTGGCACTGTGCCCAAATTTTAGTCAACTCTTAATGTGGGTTCACTAGCTACATGATGAGTGTTTAAACAAACACTAGAAAGAGCTACCTGATGCTGTAGTGAGTCCCTGTTAATGGCAAATTCATTGATAGTCTTTTCAGGGAGTGTCTGGTATGTTGTAGATTGATTCCTAAAGAGCCCGGTATGGGACTGGCCCCGGTATGAGGGACCCTCAACTAAAGCCTGTTAGTGAGGTTAGAGTAGAGTGGAATGTGGGACAATGGACTCTGGATTCCTGCTTACAGGCCTGATGATTCCTGGAGCTTGGGTTGAGGCTGAAGCCTCACATCCCTGCTAAAAGATTCCAGCTGTCAGGGAGGGAACTGGCAGGCGATTTACATGAGTAAGTCTTCCGCAACTCTGAGATAAAAGATTTTAGCATTTTGATGAGTTCAGATTACTTGAACACTTGGAAAAATAAAATTGCAGATCTTTTCATAAACTGTTAGTAATTACTAAAAAGAAATCATTTCCAGAAATAGTATGTTCAAATCAGTGATTCTCAAACATGACAGCCAAACTCCCAACTGAGAGCATTAATTCTGATGAAGGAGTGGGATGAAATTATTTCTAAGTTAACTTTTTTCTTTGAAAAGAAATTAATCATCCTCTTGCCACCCCCCACCAATAAAACATAATTATACAGATTTGTAAAGTTTGAGATGTTCTCCAATATATAAAAATATTCTATTTAAAAATGAAAACGGAATGCACTCTTTAATTTACATTTTGGTTAAAACTAATATATTTTTGTTTTAATTATTTAATAGAATAATCTAATAGTTTCATTTTTCTAGGAGACTAGAGTTCTGTTTTTTAAAGTGAAAAAAATATTCTAAATATCAGTTCATCTTCTTGTATTACTAAGAACCAGGAATTTTGGCTGACTATTTTGCTACCCAAAAGTGTATAGTTCTCATTTCAGTGCTTGTGGTTAGATGAAGACTACAGTTTTGGGCAGTAAGAATTAAATATTATGGACAATTTTCAGCAACTCTCCTTAGAGGAAATTATTTTCCTATTCTTACTCCTTTTTTCCTTTAGATATGATGACCAAAGAGAAAGCTGCCATTTTGTAAAATGAGGCCAACTACAGATAGACAGGTATCAGGAAGCTTCAAACAACTCTGGGTTGCCGAGTTATCATGTGAAAATAAATGTATATCTCATCTGTCTTCCTTTGTTGGTAGTTTTATTGCTATTGTCGTGGTAGCTAAACTTTAAACAGATAGACTAGAAGATTGGGAGAGGGGAGCGGAGGGGTCTTTTAGGCAGTGCTGAGGACCTGGGGGCCTCATCTGACAATTCTGGGCCAACTGGGTGGAATGCTTCAGTGCCCAAGTGGCTGAATGACCATCAGGAATTACCCTAGAGTGGTTTGGGGTCATCAGGGCAATACCTAGAAATATCAATAAGTCTGGACCCATGCATAACTTCCGTCCTATCTTCTGCCAGGCTGGTCTCAAAGCATCTAATTATCCAGCCACATGCCACGTACATGCACACACTCACTCGCATTTGCGTCACACTTTTGTGACTGGTCTGTGTATAGGTAATCAGTAACCTTTAGAGTTGTGGTAGGGACAAAAGTTCACCAAATACCTTTGATTTTTCTTACCTATCACAAGTGAACAACAATGACTGATTTTTTTTTTTTTTTTTTTTTTTTTTTTACATTTTGCCTTCTGTGGAAGAAGGTAGCTGCCTGGGAATCTGACTCCCAATATTAAACTTTTGAAAATGCTGTATAATGTGAATCGTACCATGAAAATGAGAATTTAGAGATGATTTTCTTTTTACTGTCACTGTCACTGTCATACCATTGCTCATCAATTTGCTCAAGCGGCACCACTAATGTCTCCGTTGTGAGACTTGTTGTTACTGTTTTTGGCATAACAGATACACCACAGATAGCTTGCCAGGCTCTGCTGTGTGATCAAGAAACTCTTGGTATTTTGCCAGACTCTCCAAGGGGGGCGGAGGAATCGAACCTGGGTAGGCTGCATGCAAGACAAATACCCTACCACTGTGCTATCTCTCAATAAAATATACTTTTAATTATTTTGAGTTGTAGTTGAATAATCCCTGCAGTAGAGGATGTTCATTGAAACAATGTGAATTAGGGGAGTTGGGTTGGGTCTCAATTCCTTCCTTGCTTTCTGCCTTCTGGTATGATACCTTCCTGATAAAAGGTATGATGAAATGGGTTTTCCCTCAAATGCAAACTTGACTGCATTCATTGAAATATTTCTTGGTACCATGTGTGGGATATGAAGACGCCATCTTTACTTTGGTATTGGGTGCTTTTTTGCTGATTTTTTTATTTGAGTTGGTGTTTATTCCTTTATGTTTGCTGTTTATTAGGCACTGTGGATTATATACATATATTAAGAATTCTTGCTGCTAGCATAGGTACACTAGATTAGCTTTAGAAGAAGCATCTCAACTACATATTTATTTTAATACTTTTTTAGCAACAGCTCATCTGAGGCAGGAGATTATGTGAGGATTTGTATTGCTGTAAAAACTCTGAAATGGGCCAGAGATCTAGAAGAAGGAGTAAAACTTACTTGCTTTGCTTGTGGCCAAACCAAATTTATTCTCCAGCAATACATGTGGCCCCCTGAGCTTTTCCAGGAGTGATCTCTGGTATCAGGTGGGGGAATTACAACAGGAACCACAGCTGCCAAATTCTAGAAGATGGAAATCAAATAAATGGCTTAGAATTCAGGAGGATCAGATCCTAAACTGGTAGGTATGAGATGATAAGCTGTGAACTTTAGAGATCTTACTGGCTATGGTTTAGAGATTGAATTGAGAAAACCCACCATGGTTGAATTTTGGGGATTCACTCTCAGATTGAAGAAAGTAATTGTCTTCATGTTGGAAGTGATATTTGAGCCAGAAATAAGAGCAAGAATTACAGTTGCTATCACGGCTAGCCCACATTAACCTAGCTATCCACATGCTTAACTGTTTCTGCATCTCAATAGAGCAACATGTGGGAAAGGCAGCTAAATGCATTTAGTCATGAGAGTGAGAGACACGTGAACAGCCAGCCAAAAATTATACTGTAAGCCATGTTTCAAAGTCCACGACTTGTTCTTCTAACTCCTCAGAACAGTACTGTGTGTTGTTGGTTGTTGTTGTTGTTGTTGTTGTTGTTGTTGTTGTTGAATTTAGTCAAAACAAAGCTATTCACAATTGGCTGTTAGTTACACAATGTTCCAGCACCCATCAACACTGTACATTTCCCATCACCAATGTCTCCACTTTCCCTCCCACCGCCCCCATTATCCCCAACCTCATGCCTGACTTTGTGACGACACCTTTCTTCTCTCTCTCTCCCTCCTTCCTTCTGTCCCTCCCTCCTTCCCTCCCTCTCCCCCCCCATTCCTCTCTCTCTCTCTCTCTCTCTCTCCTCTTTTGTGCATTATGGTTTGCAGTACAGGTGCTAAGTGGTCATCATGTTTCAGGGAGTTCAGTATTTTCATCAGGAAGGTACAGCTGGAATAACCTTTTTAAATGGGTGGCAGCTTAAGGTGTGGATGTGACTATAGTGGCTTCTGGAAGTAAGGGAGGTGACCGACCCCAACTCTGAGAAAGCCTGGAGATTCCCCAAAATGTTCAGCAGGTTAATATCTCAGTGAGGTCCTCCTGGAGACAGTGGAGTCTGGTAGGGGCACGGTGGTAATTTGGATTCTGAGAGTTACTACTGGGCGCTCTGTTTGGGAGGCCACCGGGCTAACCTGACTCTGATGTACCCCGGTCTATTCTGCCTTATGTAGACGCAAGCTTAACTGTGATTTCTGATCTCTGTCTAGATTTATTCATGGGTCTCTGAAGCAAGGCTAACACATGAGCCAGTATGGCTGAGCAGGTCATTTGTGGGCGTGGCTCACAAATACCTAACCTCTTTGTTCTTTTTTGGCTTTTTTGGTCACACCCTGCGATGCTCAGGGGTTACTCCTGTCTCTGCACTCAGGAATTCCTCCTGGCAGTGCTCGGAGACCATACAGAATGGCAGGAGTCCAACAGGGTCGGCCGCATGCAAGGCAAACGCCCTCCCAGCTATCCTATTGCTCCGGCCCCCACCTAACTTTTGGTACTTCAGTTTCTCAGGAAACTTGGGCCTGAGTTACTGGAGTCTGGCCAGAGACACACCGTGATTCGCAAAGCCCCTTCCGACTGCTGGTGCACTTGCCCCTTGGGTCCAGGGTGGCCTGCAGGTGGCACTGTGCCCCTGGGCCCCAGGAAAGACAGTAGCATCAGCCTGGCAGGGACCAGGACTCAGGTCAGAGCTCTGTTGTCCATGGCTTGGTCAGTGAGCAGCTACAGGCACCAGTCCAGGAGGCACAGCTGGCAGCAAATCACTGGGACTCAGGGGGGCAACGTGGACACCACCCCGATGAGCGTCCGAAGACCCTACTGAGGCTCATTAGAAGACCACTGCTCAAAGAGCCGAGGGCTGCAGTGGCTCTGCCAGCACAGACACGCCACCAGCATCCTCACCAGCCCCACTCCTGGCCAGCACCAGATGGAGGGTGGCAGGCTAGCTCCATCCCAGGGTGATCTCCCTGAGACACACTAGCTAGCACCCACGTTCACTCCCGCAGGAATTTTGTGACCCCATTCACTGTTCAAAGTGCTGAGAGCTGCCTTCCCTCCAGCAGCTCTGGTGCCTGTCACTGTGCTGCCGCCATCTGAACCGTAAGTCACAGAACTGTGTTATCAATATGCGACTCACCATTGGCAGGGGTTTGCAATGCCCAAGTCTTTTGAGTTTAGTGAAATCTCCCCTGTGGCAGAAATCATTGATTTCTCTCTTCCTTCACCTGTCCTCCACTTCTTCTCCCAAGTATGAAACATTTCTCTTCGTGATGGAAGGTATTGCGACAATAAAACTTGCTGAGAACTTCGGAATGTTCTGTGGCTCACTTACTAGGGATTTCCGTGCCTCCTCAAAGCTTTCTCTCTTCTCTTACCACAACCCAACACTATCAAACAGGCTTTTCTTTTGTTCTCTGTGGTTGTAATCACCATCAGCATCCACCGTTACATACTTTAACAGCCCATGCAAGACATCTGAAATCTGAAAGTAGTCTACATCTAAAAATCACTCTCGCTCCAAGTTCCTACATTTATGATGTCAAACTTCCTGAAATTCTTGCTTTTCTCTACACTCCCCTATTGTCTCCAAATATGTTTGTTCCTCATTGTTCTCAGCAGCTCTGTTGAAAAGCAAGACACTGTAGTTAGTGCCCAGCACTGGGAAGCATCCCTACTCCTCACAACTGTCCCTAAGAGTACACTGAATTATCCACTTACTAGCAAGCACATGTACTTTCATAGTCTGCTACATTTATCCTTTTCTATCACTCACTGAAGAAATTTTTTTGATGCATTTGCAAAGAAATTAGGAAGACTGCATATCTCCTAAAGAGATCTTACCATCTGGCTCCTACTGTGCAGAGTTTTCCAAGTAAACCCAGAAGCATATTTGCCATGAAACTAACAGTTTCAGCTTCAGTGCCCTTCACTTGCACAAGCTCCTGTGAGTGATGTCCTAGGTGGAAAACCAAAGATGCTATCAGAGGACAAACATACTCATGTCATCTCATGTGTAAATATTCTAAAGATCTCTCAAAACACAAAGGCATGCACTTCTCCAAGTTCTCAATAGTCACTTGCATGCCATCTCTCATCCAAAAAATAGTCACTTTGAAATCTGATTTTGTTTGGTGATTGTGGATTGCTTGTCTTCTAGAACTCCATAAATAATACAAACTTTGGTCTCACAAGTCTGCAATTATCCCGCATTTCCCCCTTGCGCCAGTGTACCTATGATCGTTCACTAAGCTCTGCTGGGGTGCTTGGTTCAGCCCCCAGTACTGCTGGACCCCAGCTGGCCCCGATCATTTGCTGACATGGATGGAACTCTGTGCTCAGGCTGGCCGAGTGCCTCTAGGTGCCACTGCAGGATCATCAGAGAACTTCTTTGGGAGCATTTCCAAAATAAAAGCACAGCAGTTCAAAAAATCAAAATAATAAAATGTGCTCATTTTGGAGTTAGCTTCCAGGAATTTGGTTCATCTTCCTTTATTTCTTATAAACCACTGGCCTATTTTAATAAAAAAAACTTTCTTGACTTTTTTTTTTGAGAAGAGTGGCACATACGGTGATGCTAAGTGGCTATTTCTGGCACAATGTTCATATGGGACCCCTTACAGTGCTCAGGGGATCGTAGGCAATGTTGTGGATCAAACTGGGATCAGCTACATACAAGGCTAGAGTTCCACCTAGGTTCCTTTCTTAGTTTTGACATGGCTGAGTCTCTGCCTGAAGTATCTACCAGGGAACATAGTCTCAGAGCAGTCTTAAATACATACTGTGAACTTATATAGACCCATACTAAGGTCCTCCCTCCATCTGGAGGAACTTTTAATTTCTCTTCAACTTTCTTTTTTTTTTTCTCTTCAACTTTCAATAAACTTTTATTTTTATTTTTTATTTTTTGCTTTTTGGGTCACACCTGGTGATACACAGGGGTTACTCCTGGCTCTTCACTCTTACTCCTGGCGGTGCTCAGAGGACCATATGGGATGCTGGGAATTGAACCCGGGTCGGCCGCGTGCAAGTCAAATGCCTTAATCGCTGTATTATGGCTCCAGCCCCAAACTTTGATATATTTTTAAATAGATAAATAAATAAATAAACAAATAAGACACATATTACTTAGAGAAAGCTTTGATCCAAGTCCCAGAAGACTACTGGGCACTATGCTGGATATAAGCACGAGCCAGGGCAACACATCAATACCAATGGCAATAGAATGGCTATAGAGGAGAATCAGCAAAGCGGGAAGTGGAGGACAGTAAAGGAGCAAACTGATGGGAAGGCCAGTGGGTCCTAGAAGTTCATAAGGACTCCTGGTCAGAGTCTGCTTCTACTTCTCTTTACTTGTCCGTATAATAGTAAGAAATGGTTTGTCTTTAGCAAACCCTTAGGTATTATTTTCTTCAGCAAACCCTTAGGTATTATTTTCAGATATTATGAATCTTAATTAAAATTAAAAATTTAGCATTTACTCAAGGGTAGTGGAAGAATGCACAATTCAAAGTAGAGTCTGGCACAGTCTATCAACTCATTTGTATAAGTTTTCATATAGTGACATACATAATCTATATAGACATATAATCTCTATATAATCTAATAATAAGTAGCACGAGAAAAACATGGGGAGACATATTCTGAAAATTAAGAATGATTATCTTGAGGTTATGATATTTTAGAAGATTTCCTTCTTTGAAATTTTCATTTAAACAATTTCTATAACATGGCTGTTAGCAGGTTAAGAGTTAAAATTTATCTAGTCTTCATTAATATCTAAATTTTATATAAAACAGCGATTATATATAAGTATTTCTGGGAGAACAATCATCTTTTCAGAAAGTTTTATTACATTGTTGCTTAATTCTAAATACATATTTAGCATCTTTCCTTTTATATGTGTTTTTGGCAATATCTATCTTGAAAATCTCATAATTTTTTGAGTGTTAGAGGAATTCATTACTTGATGTGGTACAATTATCATAGAGTTAAGTTATGAATTGAATAGTTATTCATTTCTCCTTCAGCATTACTTCAAAGTTATCTCATGTAATGCAGGCTATGTGATAATAAATGAAAATATTTCAAGACTTACTTTATCAATATTCACTCTTACACAAGTAATTAAGTAGAGAATGCTAGTTTGTGTTATTAAATGTTAGTTTCAGCTCATTCAAAATAGTTATCCATCTTGTTTGGCTAGTGTAGTAATATTTTATTTAAGATTCTAAATCTTATATTAAAAGTTAGTTGCAGTGTAATTCTTGCCTTAAATTTTGATTAATATACTACACAAAGAAAGGAAAACTAGTCAAAAACAAAGTGTATACATCTTAATCCTGAAAGTATTATCACTTTAAAGTAAATTAAGGCAATATATAGAAAAGACAACTGGCATTGTTTTTGAAGTTCATGCATTCATTTCAACAGGATTAAAATAAATGATGTACTTATGTCACACGACATTGAAATGCCTGGTGATGAAAGAAAGGGCAAAATGTAATGATATAAAGTGCCAGATTTAAGATCTGATGAAGGGATTTACCCCTCAAATTGTCATTGTTGTTGATTGGATTTACCAATCAATCAACAAGAGCAGGCTGAAATGAGAATCTATACCTAAAACCCAGTAACTCTGTATTTCATATTTTACTTTTGGCTTTTGAAAAGCAGAGCAATTTTGATCAAAAGTTAAGGTGTCATCATATATGTTGTTATCTCAATTTATGTTCTAGGGGCAGGGAGATCGTATAGTAGATGAAATACTTGCCTCATACACAGCCAACTGGGGTTCAGTTCCCAGCATCACATAGGGTCTTCTCAGCACCATCAGGAATGGTCCATGGAATCAGAGCAAGGAGTAATCCCTGAGCACAGCAAGGTGTCATATTGCAAGGAAACATTTTATGTTTGGTGTCTAAAGTTTTGGGTCTCATGATTTCAGTATTGTTGACTCCTTTGCTTGAATATTTAACTCCACAATTTTTTAACAACACTTTGAAATGTGATAAATTTGAGACATTTTACTGAAAATGATATTTTAGAGTTCTAAATTTTAATGATGCCTTGAGTTTATAGCCCTGAGAATTCACCTTAGAAAGAATGTTTCCTTTCTTAGCCTTTGCTGTCACATTTTTCTTCTGTTTCTTAAGTACATATTTTTACTTAGTTACTAGTCTGAGTATCTATATGATTGAAATTGTATAACATGAAAAATATTTGATCAATTATGTGAAAGTAATCAAAACTATTTAAGGATCATGCAGACTTAAAACTTAGCTAGGATTGGTTCTGCACTTTTCTAATAATTATTCTCAGCCATTTTATTTCTTTTTCAAAAATATCTGCGTGCAAATCACGATTAACTTTGAGGTATAGCAACCACATTTTTTTGCAGTCATGATAGTAAATGCCACTCAAAACAAAAACAACAACTTGTTTTGTTTTGTTTTGTTTTTAGGAAGATGAAAAGATTGGAAAATAGTGTTGCTGGTTACTTAACATTATGACCATAGTCAATGCTATTAAATCAAACATTCAAAATGGATAAAGTGGCATACTCTGTGACACCGATGACAGTTCTTTTTAATACACATATGGAAAATAATTAAATTGTATTTTTTCACCACAAATAACTTTTCAAACTTGAGGCTTGAGACAAATGGTTGTGTCACTGTGTCAACCAGAATGATACAAATGCCTAAGATTTTTACTGGTAATTTCAGAAAAGAAATCATTTTTAAGGTGTGTTCATGATGAACTCTGATAAAATCTCCATGGTTTTAAATATAGACCCCACTTTCAGAGTGCTGGTGAAATCTATGGCATTTTCATTTGGAAACCTTTGAAATTTCCATCTGACTTAGCAGAGGGTTTTAGGGGTGTCCCTCCTACTATATGGATAGTAACTTGATTCCTTTATTGCTGTCTGCCTCCACACCCCAAACACCCCTAGAGCTGTCAAGAGCTGCTTAGAGGCACGTGGGGAAGCCAGGAGTGTGACTCTAACATCCTCTGGAAATTTTCTCTTTCCGCTTGGACTAGTCCTCCCAATCTTGAGAACCCTCCGAGATGGAAAGGGGAAAGGCCTGGAGCCTAAGAGGTGGGAGATATTAAAATATGGCCAAAAACAGCAAGGGCAGAAAATCCTTGGCAAAACAGAAGACCAGGCTACTTTAACACCTTTCTCATTCCTGAGATCTCCCGTTAACTACAGTGCTACTGTCCCCAAAGGCTCTGTTTTTGCAGGTGGAAAAGCACTTGGGGCAGCAACAACTTTGGCCAAAGCAAACATTGTTTCCAAGGCCTTCAGTGGGGCAGGCTCCTCCAGCATACTCAGCTCTTGGCAGCGAGTCCCAGAAGACTCATTAGATCCTAACCAAATGATAGCCTGTAAAGTTCTTTAGAGTGAAGAATTAGGTTGAGCTGTTAACCTTCCCTATGCAAAGTACGACAAAGAAATCCTAGTAAGAGGTAAAAGGACAGACGCTCAATTTACATTTTTAGTGAATCCGCATCCCTTGCTCATAAATACTGTGTTAACTTCCATAGGTATTTTCCTTTGGTCACTGGCATAGACAACTACCTGCAGCAGATGTCTCTACTTTTCTGCTATATTTTATCCCATTTCCGTTTACTAAGTCTACCCAAGAACCTTTTAGAAAGAGATACAGCTTTAAGCTGAAGTGCTAAATACCACCGTCCCTAAGTGGGATATAGAAACGTGGGAATATTGTCCCTTAAACAGTGGGCTAGAATTTCTTTCATCCATCCATCCCTAAAGGCAAACTGGGATTTAAAGCCAAGATCACAGGTTGCATTTTGCTTTGTAAAGCAGCAGTTGGATGTATAATTGGGATTTTTTTTTTTAATGTCAAAATGACTCTTGGGTGTTGAACTGGCAAGTGAAAATAACATAGAAAGTCTGTATAAGTAGTTTTAGAATGGCAGTTAAAATCTCATAATCTGACTTTAACAATTGATTTTTGCTCCAAATTTCCATACTGGTATTATTCAGCTTTTGGCTGGGATTCTGGAAATGGAACTTTTCCCAGGAAATTCAGACTTAGCCTAATATTTTACTTATCATGTTCTTAGTTTAGGTAGGTAAATTTTATATCTAATTTACAGACCAGCTTACAGAAACAAGATGAAAAGGCCATTTCACTTGTAATCCCTTGGTGGAGGGGAACATTTTCTCCCAATATGTTTTCCAATTTACTTTTAAAATTTATGGAGCTTAAGAAAAATACCATTCCATTATTTAATAGTTCTTACTAATAGGCATATTTCCTAAAATACCCAGCCTAAATTTTCCGTTGCTCATCTGACTTTAAATCTTTACCATTTTTCAATCTTATAGATCGTATAGCTGAATGTTTTCTAAATCCTTAGTTAACAGCCATTCTCAAGTTTGTGGTTTTAAAGAAATGCATATTAAGTGATATTGCCCCTTCGAAATTCTATAAACTACCGATTGGATGTCTGAAACATTTATATTATCCCTCAAAGACAGAAAACTTTATTCATGGACTATTGTTCTGGAAAGCAAGAGATTGACCCTTTAAAAAAAAAAAAAACTTTCCCCCAGGCCAAAACAAGAGAATTGTTTGGCTTAGCTTGATGCTGTCAAAGATACTTTAGGAAGGAATAAAATGTGAATTGATCATGCTTGCAGTTGTTTTCTGAGAAGGGGCCACTGATGGCGTGCAGGATGGACACAACACATTTAACAGAACTGTAAAGCAGCAATTTCTTTCCATCACCGGTAACCTGTATGGTGGTCTATCACACACTCACTGTTAAAAGGCTGCATTTTCCTTCTTCAGATCCATCGTTTATTTGAAATTTTCTTTCAGTCTACTCACATTTGAACTCAGGTTAGATATTGATAAGTCATTCTTACTAGAGATGTCATTTTGATTGCTATATGGATAAAACTTATTGCAAGTACTTTCTGAAAGAAACAGAAAGTAAGAGGTAAAAGGACATATGGCATTCATTCATAAAATCTAATGCATACTCAATATACACTATATACCAACTACTATTTGGAGTGCTTTAAGTTCATTTTTGGACATTATGAAAATATTGTTGATTAGCATTGCTAATCATCTCCTTTTCCAGGTGAATGAAGTGATATACAGATTAATTTTGCTAAATCTCATCACTAAAATAAAACAAAGTGAAAGAAGTCTCCTTGTATCCAGTCTCTAGAGCCTATGATTTTAACTACAACTACAAAATGGCCAAAATATTAATATGTCAAATATGTCAAATCTTAAAAATATGCAACAACATCGCTTGAGGAATATTTTTGCTAAACAGTGAACTTGGACCTGATAAAGCCTTTAGATTTAATTTCTAATTTATGGTCAATATAGATCACTTATATCACTTGTGTTACTTGTCATCCAGTTGGTCATTGGCTTGCCAGCGTGGGTGCCAGTGACCTCTCCATTCGTCCCTGTCACGTGCTAGTGCAGCTCAATGGTAAATGCTCACTCCAGGAACACAAAGAGCATCAAGCCATTCGTTCAGGGTCTTGATGAAGAAGTCTGAGCATCTCGTAGGTGGCAGCCCAGCGTTCTTTTGACATCACGTGGACAGGTAATGTGACTTGGAGACAACTGCTGGCCTAGAGCCGTCACTGACTGAATTCCACGGGATGTCAATATAGATAATAGGAAAAATGCATATGTTAGAGGTATACAACAAATGCTTTCAATAAATTTACATTGTAGGAAATGGAACAAAACAAGACATTTAGTGTCTCCAATAAAAAAAATTATGAACATTTGGATATTTGTGTGCATGTCATTCACATCCAAAGAAAAATAGGAATTGTCTCCCCCTTCCTTTTTGCATTATTGTTCACCACAGAAGAGAGGTTGAAACTACCTAGGTGTACATCATAAATGGATAAAATAAATGAAGTATGTGATCTAGGTAATTATTATTATTCAGTTTTATAAATGATAGCAGGAAATTCTGTAAGTTGTGAAATCATTAGCACTGTTGGCACTGTCAGCACTGGCATCCCGTTTTTCATCGATTTGCTAGAGGTGGCACCAGTAACGTCTCCATTGTGAGACTTGTTGTTACTGTTTTTGTCATATCAAATACACCACGGGTAACATGTCAGGCTCTGCCGTATGGGCACAATACAATCAGTAGCTTGCCCAGCTCTCTGAGAGGGACAGAGGAATCAAACCCAGGTCAGCTGTATGCAGGCAAATACCCTGCCCACTAAAACATTATGCCAAGTAAAATAAATCAGATTTAGAAGAACAATAATACTGCTCATGTGAGGAATCCAGACTTGTCAGACTCAGAGGGGCATAGAGTATATAGGTGATCTGGGGAGTGGGGAAAGCTAAGGAGATAATTAGTATAGTGAGAGAGTGCAGTGGCTAAGGGCACTTGATTGTCTTCTAAGCAGTATAACTGTGGTCTCAATCCCTGCACCACATCTGGTCCCCTGAACCTCACCAGAAATGATACCGGAACACAGAGTAAGAAGTAGGCACTGAGCACTGCTGTGGGTGCATCACCACCCAAACAAAAAATTCCAATTATGGAAGATGAGGATACCTGAAGGTCCTGTTATCTGAATAGGACATATGATTAATAGTATTTTATGACATACTTTAAAAGCTGCTAAGAGAGTAGCTCTTATATTGTGTTCTTATGATGACATTAAATAGATAAGTAAATAAGCTAGGAGGTAACTCTTGGTGGTGATTAATATGTATACACAGAATTAAAATTTTGTTTGGTTAATTTACAATCTCATGAAGCTGTACTCATTTCAACTACACT
Organism: Sorex araneus; assembly: GCF_027595985.1. Classification (NCBI taxonomy): domain Eukaryota; kingdom Metazoa; phylum Chordata; class Mammalia; order Eulipotyphla; family Soricidae; genus Sorex; species Sorex araneus. The sequence goes on along the minus strand of NC_073302.1, from coordinate 183,915,048 downwards.
TCAAGGAAGTACTTTTTTTAAAACTAGGAGCCCAGGTAAATTTAATCCACAATAATTAAAAACAATTCTCTTGAAAAGGAGAAGGAAAGAGGAATAGAAAAAGGATATTAAGAAATACATGTTGATGGGAAATAATAAAGAAAGTTTATTTAGGCTCATATAGGAGTTGCTAAACTTGACCACTGACTGGCGATGAATTAAAAAGTAATTCTAAACTTAAAACCAGCAATTATCTTATGTTTATTTTTTCTTTATAAAGGAATCCCCACCTTTACATATAACTATCGCTGTATCACTGTCATCCTGTTGCTCATCAATTTTCTCAAGCGGGCACCAGTAATGTCTCCATTTTGAGACTTGTTGTTACTGTTTTTGGCATATCCAATACGCCACGGGTAGCCTGCCAGGCTCTGCCACACTCTCGGTAGCTTGCTGGGATCTCTGAGAGGGCCAGAGAAATTGAACTCAGGTCAGCCGCGTGCAAGGCAAACACCCGACCCGCTGTGTTATCACTCCAGCCCACATATAGCTATACATTTGAGAAACCAAACTGATATTTCTAGACATTTCACATATCTAACTTTATATAGGTATTTCAAATATTTAAAGTTAACATGACAAGGTGCCCAGCAATCCCTTCCAAATGATATTGGAAGGGTTAAATGGGTTAAGTATAGAAGATGTGTGATTGGACAGGGATTGAAAATAATTGATAATATGATAGAGATCTGCAGGTGTTGTCTTCTTTTGGTGTCTTTATTTAAAATAAATTTTAAACAGGAAGTTTAAAAAATGGAAAGTGATTAATAAACGGCAACATTTTCAATTGTTTGAGAAAATTCAAATATTGATAACAGCTATATAAGTAGGTGCTAGACAGAAGCAAGTGAAAAGCTTCCAATCACCTATGGCTTTTTGATAAGAGCTGCCAATTCTTATATTTGAGGCAGTTTTTGTTTTCCTTCACAATGAATATGACAACAACTGTTGTGATTATAAGGGAAGTCTATAGTGGGAAAATTCATTTTCAGAAGGAGTTGACAGCAAATAAAAAGATTACTGAAGTCCTTCAGTGCAGAGTGCGATCCGATTTACTGTAAGTGGTGCTCATTTACTAAAAGTGATTAAATTACAGTCAGGATGTACCCTGAAGTACATCCTTCACTAGACAAACTGAAATATATTTAGAAATATAGAATATTGCACTTCCTTAGTTTCCACCTTTCAGAACCTAGTCCGGTGCTATTAGTCTAATCATGGAATACACTTTCTTTGTTTTCATTCTTTAATTCAGGGGTACTTAGGACTTATTTTTTCTCCCTTAAAAGAAATTGTTCAGGTGTGGTTAAAAGACTCTATATTCACTGTGGATATTTTTCTATAGATGTTAGAAGATATACTTCCTGAGAAAAAGGGAATCTCTGACTTTATAAATACAAAAGTGGCATAATTGTCAACATTAAGAATAAATGCCACAATTGGGAATAGCATTAGCCACAACAGGAGTTCTAAGTTTTATTGGATAATGCATGACTGACTTCTTTCAAGCAAGCAGAACTTTGAGCTTCCGGTACACCATGCCCTAGAGGTTATTAGATGTATTTTGTTTCAGAAATTTCCTCAGTAACTGCTTTTAAAATTAACTACTGAAAATTAGAGTTCCCATATATATTATCTGTCAAAAATCATATTTTAGCTTGTAGATACCCTAAAGGAAATCATTATGAATTTATGGGGCCAGAACCATATATATATCTGCAGTGTTCTAAGCATGTGAAAGAAGAGCTACTGCAGAGCTAGATTAAGGTTACATTTATTGCATCTGAGTAAAGCTAGACAGAGTAGTTCAAAACCTCATTTTACCTTTCACTTCACCAGTACAAGTTATCAGCACCAGCGGAGTGGACAATTTGAGAGGTGTGCAGCAACCGGCTGGCCTCTACCCTCTCTGGAACTCTGTTCTCTGTGACCGTCATCACAAGTTTGCATTTCCATTCAATAGCCAGTGGAAGAAGTGAATCCGATTGCTACTAACACAAGGGTCTGACATAAGCTCTATCGCGCTGTACAGCACAGCCTTGCTGCTGGAATTAATCATAAGGTGAATTGCAAGGTTAGAACACTGTAAGTTTATGATAATTCTCACAATGGGTCTAAGCATCAAAATAGCCTATTTTTTTGTTTTACATAACAAGATTTTAATTAAGTAATTTTCGAGAAAGACTAGAGACCTCTAATTGTTCATTTTAAAGATACCACTTATTTTCAGTTTTTATGTGATTAGAGAAATGCAGAAACTTTTGCCAAAAATACCAATTTTTGAGGAATTATATGCAAGTCATGTTTTTAGTACACTCTTTAGAGCAATTTAAAAAAATAATAGCCTGGTTATTCTTTTATGAAGCCTATCAACCTTATATAGATAAAAAATTATGAACTTTTTGTTATTTTGACACAAAGACACTTTTATACTAATATCCCTTCCCCCCCTCAGAAACATGCTCAATGTTAAAACAAATATTTGGATAAATAAATATAAAATAAATAATATCAATATAATATTTACATATTTATAGTATGTCAAGGATGACTGACTCAAGATAATCAGCTCCCATTGTTATAGATAATATCTATGAATGAACAATGGTTACACTGTGCAATAAAAGCTTATGGTGATTTTCTTATGTTTCATTGCAACCCGTAATGTTACAGAAAGGAAAGGATGAAGCAATTGGGTGTTTTAGCCTACCTTCTTACATACTTTTAAATAATTTAAAATTGAAGCTATTATTATATGTTAACTGATGAGAGCTGGTATTGTATCATTATATCATTTCAATAATGTATACGTTATCCTGGATTTATGTCTGTCAAAAACCCTAAAAACTGGAAGAAACCATGATTTGTTAGACTTTAGTTTTCTCAATTCATATAGTCCCTTGAAAAGCTGATTCTACCTTGAATGTTTCTACATTTGTCAAATATTGGTTTTACAATCACTGATTTGCTTCTCTTAGGGTGAACACATTTTCTTTCCTCCTTATGAATTTACTGTCAGATAGCCATTACTAACACTCTCACTCTGAAATATTAAAGGCTTGTTAAAGAAATTGCATGTTCCACACCGTACTTAACGAGTTCATCAGTGGGGCAGAGTGATAGGACAGTGGTTTGCCTTGTGTACACTTGGCCTGGGTTTGATGTCCAGCATCAAAAACAAGACAAAACACCCATTTCTCAGCGCCCGCACCCCCAGAATGACTGACGAAGAGGAGGGAGCTGCTTGGGACACCAGCAGCCCACCAGCAACCTGCAGTATGTGACTTGAGAGTTTCCGCCAGGTCCCCCGTGCGGGGGCCCGGCGTTTCTCTTTTTTTTTTTTTTTCTTTAATCTCTGTCTCTTTCCCTCAACTTCTTCTGGGCACAGCACAGCATCTACCCCACTTCTCTGAGCACAAAATGGAGAGACGCACCCAAATGCGCGGCGTGGCTGGTGGGGGATCGAGGGCGGGGAAGTACCGGTCTCCGCCCACATCGGACACTTAAAGAGAGTGCAGCCATGTGGGCTTTCCCATTTCTCCGCGCCCGCACCCCCAGAATGACTGACGAAGAGGAGGGAGCTGCTTGGGACACCGGCAGCCCACCAGCAACCTGCAGTATGTGACTTGAGAGTTTCCGCCAGGTCCCCCATGCGGAAATCTCTCTCTCTCTCCTTCAACTTTTTCCCTGGACTTTAGACAGAAACCCAAAACCGCGCGGCCACTGCCTCGGCCGCGCGACCTAATGTCATCTTAGTATCAGCAATATGTAATGGTTCCTTCTTAATGGGTCGGACTTTTGTGGGTGATCCTAACAAGAATAGTAAGTATTTTGTTGAAATATTGAAGGCAATCAAAATGGTAGCCATCTCTCTAGACTGAACTAAGCTATATCCCCACGCCGGCTGAGAAGAAATATCCTTCTTTCTCGGGAAGAAACGCGGCGTGGTGTCAAACATAGTGTGATGTCCATTAAGCAAACAGACCTGGTGGCGTGGGAATGGGAAATAAGGGGAAAAATTAGGTACATGGACCAGCGGGACGCTGGTGGTATCTCGAGCCGGAGCTGATATCAGCGCAAGACCTTTGGTTCCAGAAACTGCTTGCAGACACTCTACTAGACTATCAACTAAGCCAGAGCCCCACGCCGGCTGATGACGGGAAATAACCATCCTCTTCGGTTTTTTTTCCCTTTGTCAGACAGCGTGGCGATTACTAAACAGGCGTGAACTCGGTGGCGCGGGGCAAGGGGGAAAAAGAAAAGTTATGTAACAAACAGCAGGACTTAATATCTCTATATTCTTAGCAATGGAGAACTATCAAATGCCTCATTGGCAATAGGACTGTCTTTTTCTTTTTGGGGGGAAACCCCAGCAACGGTAGTGAGTTGTGTGTTGAAACATGGAATGTAATCGAGATAAGCGTAAATGAAGTGAAACTTATCACATACAAGGGTGGGGACTAGGGAGGTGGGAGGGGGTGGCAGATATACTGGGGGGGTTGGTGATGGAAGATGGGCACTGGTGAAGGGAAGGGTGTTTGAATATTGTATAACTGACATAATCCTGAGAACTTTGTAACCCTCCACTTGGTGATTCAATAAAAAAATTAAAAAAAAACAAGACAAAACAAAGCAAAATATAAATACTAGTTGACCAGGGCTTGATGACTTTAGAAGCTTGCCTTTATTTTTCATGCAGTTGAAATGAGAATTGTGACTTTTGATGGGGCTTTGGACAGGCTTCCTAAAATATAGCCCCCTGGCATATTGAATATATATATATGTATTTTTAAAAATATTTTATTAGTGAATCACCATGAGGTACAGTTAAAAATGTATGAACTTTCATGTTTGCATTTTGTTTACTTCCCTCCACCAGTGCCCATTCTCGTTCACCAATGTTCCCAGTATCCCTCCCACCCCCCAACCCAACCCTCACCCCCCCCCCACAACCTGCCTCTGCAGCAGGGCATTCACTTTTGTTCTCTCTCCTGTTGGATGTTGTAGTTTGCAATAGAGGTATTGAGTGGCCACCATGTTCAGTCTATAGTCTACTTTAGGCACACAGCTTTCAACCCGAGTGGGTCCTCCCAACATTCTCTACTAGGTGTTCCCTTCTCTATCTCAGCTGCCATTTCCCCCAGCATGTGAGGCCAGTTTCCAAGCTGTGGTTCAGACCTCCTGGTTCTTTATAGAAACATTGCATTCATCTGTGGAATAAAAAGTAGCATATTGAATATTTTATATTGAAGGACTTTGAGTAAAAGGCAGAAGCAGAAATGCCAGTGAAATGTTCCCTAGCCCATCTCTCCTGAAACAGGCTCAGAGGGCTAGGCACATGCTTGCTCTGTAGGAACCCAGAGGCCAGGATCCCCTAAGCTCCTCCAGGAAAGACCCCAGTGCGGAGCTGTGGGAATGCTTGGGGCACTTCTGGTTTGCAGTGAGTTTCCATCTTTCCCAGAGGAAAGAACATTCTTATCTCTAAAGATAAAAGGATGCTGAAAGATTCTGAAGGAGCAGAGCTTTCTAAGTTTCCCCTAGCTTGTGAAACATGTGCTGTTGAGTTACTCTATTTCTATATGCGTAGCCCATCTACAGCACACTGAGCATAGAATACTCAGATACCCTAAGATTGCTGCACGTATTTGTTTTCCAATCTAAGGGCTCAATGTCACATAAAACACACAGTGTGTGTGTGGGTCGAGAGAGTAGTTACACCTGACTGACTGTGCTCAGGCAGACTCTTGGCTCAGTACTCAGGGATCACTCTGGCAGGACACAGGGAGGTGTACGTGGGGACAGTGATGGGGATCGAACCTGAGTCACTTACAAAGCAAGTGTTCCACATCAAACACAACAAGCACATATTATATTTTTCTCCTGCCCATCTGTCCTTATGAGCATGATCTTCAGGCCCAACCGGAAGGTTTAAGAATATTGAGAAAGAAACATTTTGTTTTTCGGGGCCACATCTAGCAATACTCTTGACTCTGTGCTCAAAGATCACTTCTGGTACTGCTGTGGGGACCATGTGTGGTGCCAAGGATCAATTTTGGGTTGGCTGCAAGGCAAATGCCCTAACTGTTGTGTTATCTCTCCAGCCCCAAGAGAAAACAACTTTCTACAAAGTATGCTTTTGCTTTTTCAATAAACAATAAATAGTGGATATCTAAATACTTTAAATTATCAATAATTTTTAAAACATTACAATAAAATATGAATTTAAACTATTAGCATTAAGTACAAATCACAGCTTATTCATTTTGGAGAGGAGAAAGGTGGGGAAGTAAGAGGGCAGGGGACAGGGCCTTGACACGTCAGTGGTGTAGAGCTATGGCGTGTATATAAACCTGAACCACAGAACCAACAATGCTGGAATCCCAAGACACACACTACAGCAACCAAACTTAAAATGTAGCTCTCAAGGAGGAGAATCCGTTTGGGAGGGAAACTGGGACAACTGGTGGACAGAAGTTGATGCACTTGTGGGATTAGTAATGGAACATTGAATGCCTAGAACTCAACTATGAATAACTTGGTAAATACTAATAATGCAAAATTTTAAAATGTGAATAATTAAATTAACAATATTTTAAAGGCATCTTTTATCATTAAAATCTGATTCAGAAGTGTCTGAAGAGATGTTAAGTATACATGAAACAAGTGCATTAGCCTAAAATATTTCAACATGACAAATATTAGCTCTGATGCAGTCTCTTAAACAGTGACATTGGTGTAAAATATTAAAACTAGACAGAATTGAAAGTATTTCCATGTATTATGTAAATTTATTGAGAAGTTAACATTATGCATATAGATTTTTTTAAATGGGTCAAGCATATAGCACATTAATTGATCAATGGGGAAATCAGCTTATGACATTTATATTCATTTATGACCTCCATGTAAAAAAAGAACTGTTTTCTACGCACTTTTTAAAGGACTTTGGACTGGCATCAGATATTTCCAGGGAGATGGAAAACTCTGAACTGACACTTTAAAGGATAAAGAGTCTTTTAGGCACCTCTAAAGCATGCCTGAGTGCCTCATGCAGATTGATGTAATAGTATCCCAAATGCAACTCTCAGGATGAAATGTGGGTAATAATTAGGCAAAATGTTGTTTTGAGAATTTTATTCCCAAGTGATACATTGTTTTCATATTCTGAATTCCAATGCCCTTGTAGGTTCAATTAAGAGACTTAATTGAAGAATTCCAAGTAAGCAGACTCGCTGGCACCCAGAGGGAGCTGGCTGGTAATAATGGTTCTGGATTGTAAAGAAGGAAAACTCACAAATGTTAGCAAAGGAACATGCATTTGATAATGTGACATGAATGTCCAAATGTGAAGAAATTCAAGTCTTAGAATCTGACACTCTGTGATTACCCAAGTATTTTTAATTTCTTTTTTTCCCTCAGTCTAAAATTTTAAAAATATATTATTTTTTCTTATTTTTGTTCTTGGTCAATGCCTATTCAGAGCTTCCTCCTGGCTTTGTGCTCAGGGATCACCCCTAATAGTGCATGAAGGGCCATATAGTTAGCTGGGATGAAACCCCACTCAGCTCTGTGTAAGGCAAGTGACTTAACTTCTGCATTTGTCCCCAATCCCCAGGTATTTTATTTAAAATAGCCAAGTCTTTATTCTTTTCCTCACAGTCACTTATTTTTAATCAATGGGTTAAAGATACAATAGGACTTAGAAACTTTTAGATTGTTAGGTTTTATTTGCTTTTGGGGTCACACCCATCGATGCACAGAGGTTATTCCTGGCTCATGTATTCAGGAATTATTCTTGGTGGTGCTCGGGGGACCATATGGGATGCTGGGAATTGAACCCAGGTCGAGCCTGTGCAAAGCAAATGCCCTACCCGCTGTGCTATCGCTCTAGCCCCGAAACTTTTAGACTATTTATCATTATATTATGGTGATATACACAATTTTATTCGAAGTGTGGGATGTAAAAATGTTTCTGAGTGCCAGTGACTGTTTTCAAAACAGAATATTGAAAAGTCAATACAACAGTTTGACACAAGGCACTAGAGAGATGTTTGCTTGTACACATTTCATTTCAGTATGCACATAAGAAACATTTATCACTGTATCACTATATCACTGTCATCCTGTTCATCTATTTGCTCGAGCAGGCACCAGTAATGTCTCCATTAGTTCCTGTCATGTGGTAGTGTAGCCCGATGGCATATTGGGAGCTCTTTCAGGGTCAGGGGAATGAGGACCACCATTTATTCCCATTTATACCCATCCTTATGTCGATCTAGCCTATCATCCTGGTGCAGTTCTTAAGTAGGACATTTTCTTTGTTTTCTATGTGTTTTGTACTACACTAGTGGAGACAGATGTCCCCGGTACTGTCGGATGAACACCACACAAAACAGGGCAGGAGCAAGAATACTTAAGTGGCACTTCTTTCTTGGATAAATTATAAGGAAACAGTTATGGTATTTCTTTAACATTTAATGATATGGTTGCACATATAGCTTATGTAAGGTCATTATGAAACAGGAAGATAAGTTATTCACTAGCAAAGTATCATAATATTTTTAAAATCTTCCTTCTTTATTTATTTTTTAATTAATTTATTTTTTAAATTCTTTTATTGATTCACCATGTGGAAAGTTACAAAGCTTTCAGGTTAAGGTCTCAGTTATACAATGCTCAAACACCCATCCCTTCACCAGTGCACATATTCCACCACCAAGAATCACGATATACCTCCCCCCTTCCCCCCACCTCCCCAGCCCCCCACCCCGCATGTGTAACTGGTAAATTTCACTTTACTTTGATTAAAGTATCATAAATTTTAATTAAAAGATTTTCAACTCTACCCGTGTTTGAGTATTTTAAACTCCACCCATCATGAAAAATATTTTGAACTTCACTCATTATGAACATACTTTATTGTTTATAAACATATATTGTTTTTGTTTGTTTTGAGATTGACTCTAACTTTGTCAAATTATATGATGAGAAGAACACCACTTACATTTCTTTGGCACAAAGAGAAGAACTTAAGTTGATTGTGTTCAAATTTTTCTTTCTCTATTTTTAAATTATTTTGTTCTCTATTTGTAAATCATTTTAGGGCTCAAGGACCACCTGGGCATCTCCAGTTCTCAGGGACCATTGTGGTGTGGTGAATTAAACCCAGGGCTTCCCACAAGCAAAGTACTGGCTCTTCCACTGAAGTGACTGCCAAGGCCTCTACTATTTTTATCTAAAGATTATTTCCTTTTCACTATTTTCTCTTAATGAATAGCAAATTGTTGTGCATAATTATTTCCTTGTCCTCATGACCCTGCTTTCATTGTTTAAAACTATTCCCTTTTATGTTTGAAGGTCATTCCTTTTCCCCCCCAGCCATTGATATTCTAAGCCAGTTCTCAGACAGACCAGTGTCTCTAATTTCCATACATTAATTTCTCTGCAAGTGGCCCCAGTAGTGCTAACATTCCTTTCACTGACCCAGCAAGTATTTGCAGTCCTTAGTCATCATCCAGAAATAATATCTTCCACATCCTGCATATAAAATTAGCGTCCAGCTCATAAGACAAAAAGCAACACTAAAAAAGTACATCAGTATTGTTAGAGCTTGTCTAATGGTGAAATCTCTGTGTTAATTGCAGGCTGCAGATTCACTTAGCTTCTGAGTTAGCACATTTCAGTACGATAGATTTGAAATAAATATATGCTGTTTAGGTTTGAATAGTCTATATTTGCAAAGAAGTTCAAATATGTTGCAATAAAATTGCTTCTTAGTCCATGTATCTCTGATGGGCAAAGCAAGAGCAACAATTATGATGCTTTTGAGCTAGTTCTTTCTGGTCATTTTGTTTCATTTTGTTTCTTTGTATAAATGATGTAGTTAGATAGATAGATAAGGACCCAGGGCAATGGAATTCCTAGGAAGTAAGAAAGCCAATTGCCCCAAGGCTGCAAAAACCCACCCTGAAGAAACAGGAATTGAGTCCTGATAAGACTTTCACCTGGCAGAATAGCATCACATGAGGCTGTCACCCAAGGACAGTAGATACAAGGGCCAGGGGGATTGCCCCATAGCTGGACCCTTCATGAGTGGAGGAGAGAAGGCAGATGGAATAAAGAAGGGGTTACTAAGAAAATGATGGCTGGAGGAATCAGTAGGGTTGGGAGATGCATGCCGAAAGTAGATGAAGGACCAAACATGATGACCTCTCAGTGTCTGTGTTGCAAGCCATAATGCCCAAAAGTAGAGAGAGAGTATGGGGAATATTGTCTGCCCTGGAGGCGAGGGGAGGGTGGGAAAGGGGGGTATACCTGGGATATTGGTGGTGGGGAATGTGCACTGGTGGAGGGATGGGTGTTTGATAATTGTGTAATTGTAACCCAAACATGAAAGCTTGTAACTATCTCATGGAGATTCAATAAAATAAAAAAAAAAAAGATTTTTACTTGGTGTCAATGGCCCCAGACAAGGCTGGAACCGCCTCTGAGAGAAGATTCAGGAGGAACAAAGGCCAGGAGAGGAATTTCAACAGACCCTTGTCCAGTCCCAGCTCTGCTCTCTTGACAACCACCCTAGCAACGGGCTCTTACCTAGATAGAAGCCCATGTGGGGATGCTTAGGAAAAGCCCTACAGAAGCCACCTTGAAATAAGAAAGTGTGCTCATATGTGGCCAAGCCCAGGTGCTGCTTGTGCCCATGTGGCCCGGCTTGCATGTCACCTGCATTTCCCTCTTGAAAGAGGCTCCGGCGTCCTCTCCATCTCTACCCTGCAGCCACCCTTGTTCTCCAGTGAGCATGCAGCTCTCCTTTCGCTCTCCATCCCTCCCTTCAAATACAATCTGTTTTTTACCTCACTGCTCGTCTCCTCCTGAAATTCCTTTCTGTGCCCTGGGACAAGGACCAGGAAGGCCCGGGTAAGGCCTAGGGCTGACTCTCTCCTCCTGCGAAGAGCAATGCTTTGTTCCAGCTTGAGCCTATGTCCTCTTGAGAAATCGGGCTGTGGCAATGTCGAGAAGACCAACTGGATGTAGGTGTGGTTTGAGGGCCGCCCTGGTGGGTAGAGGTAGAGCTGGTGGCACTCTGGGCGGTCCGTGCAGGAGCTCACCTGAGGACTTTGCCAGTCCTGCTCTTCCCAGCCTGAGCTTCTGGAGAAAATGACCGTCTCTTTCCCTCCACCTCACACAAGCCAGCAGTGCGGGCCGACTCCTTCATAAAGAATTGCGGCAGTCTTTTCTTCCTAGAGGTGAGATTGTACGTCTTTAAAACATACAGCTAAGAGAAAATTGTCCCGAACAGTTCTGCTACAGTTCCAGCATTTCTTGCTGACCAAGGCACTTCGTTTGACGCGTTTCCACCCTCTGCACCGTGCTGGAGAGAACGAGGAAAGGTTGGAGTTTTGTGTCCAACATGTGTTATGGCAGAAAATTTTAAAATTGTTCTGTTTTTGTGGGATACAGCATTCTTTTTGCCTTTCTTGTAGAAAACTGTACTTGCAAAAGAAAAAGGTTCTTACGGTTTCTCGACTTTTAAATTATTGGTACTTACTTAGTTAATGACTGCTGAAGCGTAATATTACCAAACCTCCTGGGAACACACTTGGAGACTAAAAGGATAGTAAAGGACATAAGAGTAAATTTAAAGCATTGCTAGTTATATATAAATAAGAACTTATCACTCCAAAATGTTTGCTTTTGCAATTTAGGCGATTTTGTCTTTGATAAATGCTTCTATTTTCCACAAGAGTAAACAAATGCATATTCAATAGGAGATTTTTGGCATAAACTTGTGATTTTAACATCCTGTATTAGAAACAGCAAAATAGAGCATTTTTTCTGTTTCAGTTCACTGGCATAATTATTTGCCATATGGTAAAAGCAAGAATACCTAATAGTTGCTCTCTTATTAGAGGATGGCACTAGAGATTACTTTTGCCTTTCACCATTATTCTTTTTCAAAGTTAAGACAATATAAGTTTGAAATAGCTTGTATCTGGTAGACAATAATTATTGAATGAAATTGTGTTTCTTCAATACTATAATGTCATAGGATGTTTATAAAATGTCTATTCATATGATATTGGGAATGTTCTGTGTATAATTATTTTTCAGTATTTAATGGCAACTTATCCCTAAATTTTATACTTTATTATTATTATTTTTTATTTCTTGGGTTTTGGACGACAAGTGACTGTGGTTTACTTCTGACTCTGGCATCACTCCTGGTGGTTCTCCAGGGACAATACACAGTGCTGGGGATAATTAGGGTCAACCACATGCAAGACAATGTCCTACACCTCTACTACTTCTCCAGCCTTAAATTTTACATTTTAAAGTTTAATGTAAATTGGGTGAAGAGTAGTAACTTTACTCTTTACTCTAAAAACAATTAAATATACATCTGTATATTGTTTAGACACTAGATTACATAGTGGCTTATAATAGGGTTTCAGGCATACAGGGATCCATCCCCATCAACCCATGGTATTTACATCCTGCCCCCACTCACCACAGGTTACCTCCCATCCACTCCTTATTTCTTGCTAAAAATAATTTTAAGTTTTATTGTAGTTTGTGTCCCATACTTGCAATAGTTTGGGAACAAGTTGCTTGGATATATACATAACTTACTTTGCCACTACATCACCGAGTTGCCCAATATTTCTGGCCATTGCCCATATGTTAACCTTAGACCTCCTCTTCTTTCCCTGCCTTTCACATCTCTTCTTCTTTGACAGGACTGATTCTGCAGTAAGAAGAGTAACTTTCCATTTTGAAAGAATATCACTTTATTTTGAGCAAATTGCCTATAAATTGTTCTTTGATGAAACTTCCTTGTTTTTGTTTGCTATGACATACATTTAAAACTATGTCACTAAATTTGATTTGCATCCCTCAACTAAATATTGGGATCAGAAAAAAGAAAAACAACAAAATATTAAGTGGTGCACATTACATAATGTACAAGCCAATTACATGGCTGTTTTCTTTTTCAAAGTTTTAGTAGGTGCTAAGTCCTTGTTCTTTGAACTTTGTTTAAAAAGTTATGCATGTTATCCTTTATTCAAATATTTTAAATAAAATAACCAGTGTGACCTTAACAACTTATACTCCTGTGTTAACTTTGTACATAGTTGAGAATTGTAAGCACAGCTGAGTAAATCATAGAATAATTAAAGAAACAAGAACAACGGGTGACAATTTGGTCAGACTGCCAATATTCCAGACTATTAATTTATTTATCTATCCTTTTCTATTTTACGCTTTTCTTCTTGACATTGGATACTGTGATCATCCCCTATTGCTCTTTTTAATGACGACTAAACCATATGAAATATTTGTTAATTTCAAGAGAATTCCCCCCTGATTTTGAAAAAAAAAATGCAGAAGCCATTTCAGAGCTTAATTAGTGAAATTTGGAACTTCTACGCTTGTTCAATCAATTTTATCACATGTGAAACCATTTTAACGATTCCCTTTGTCTATACAATCATTTGCAACCCAGCAGAAAAATTCCATTCCCGCCAAAAATAAGCTTAACCGAGCAGGACAGTCAGTTGGAGTGAGGTCACACTGGAAAATGTTTTTAAAAGGGTTTTCTAAACTCTTTAAAATTTTAAGTTAAGTTTTAATGAGCAATGCAGAAGAATTGAAACCCCGGGGGGCAAATCAATTTTAAGTGTTACACTGGCTGCTCCTTCTAGCCTCTGAAGTACCACCTTAACTGAATTCTGTTGAGCCAGATACTCAGGATGAAAGAATGCAAAAATACAGCCTGCGAATTTCTTTCTCACCCAGGGGTCACTGAATCTTTCTGCCATTTTATTTTTTCAAGTGTTGAGAAGGATGGTATGGGTTGAACAGAGTTGGCTATTTTAGCACTAAGAGAAGTGTGAGGTTTAAGGTGAACTATGGAAAACTTTTGGAACCATCATTGGGATATGCTTAGTAATTTCCCCCCTTGGGGCTAGCTAACTCTTGGCATACAGTTAATTAAAATTCAGGCTGGGCCCACTGAGGCTTACCGTGACTACTGCAGGTTGAAGGGAAGCTGCTGGTGAAGTCCGGACTGCAAGTTTTTCCTTGTTGCTCTCACATGTGTGCTTTTTCAGGGATCTTTACACACTCTTCATTTTGGAGATGCGGGATTCTTCCTCCCAGAGGTTTCAGTTGTTCCTTTTTCATATTTTACTGCATAGAAACAAGACAAGAGGCATCCACTTAAAGGACATTGTGCTCTAGAGTACGCTTCTCAGGGTCTGTTGACTGCATGCTGCCATTTCCCTGCTGTAAGAAAATTATATATTACAGATGAACTGAGCAGATCACATTTCCTGTCTAGGCTGCCCTGAAAAAAGTCCACAGATGACTTGCCCTTCAGTAGTTCTGCAGCTTATACTTGGGAAGAAATCTTCTAATGTAAGGTGACTACATGCTTTTCATTCTATTTAGCCTTCAGTGATTGAGAAATTATCCATTCTATTGAGTCCCCATTCTAGAAGCTATTTTATGATTACATTTACCATTTATTTTTTCATTTATTTTTCATAAATAAATCTCAATGAAACTTGCATGGAGAGTCTTTTTATTTATTTTGTGGCCACACCCCGTGACACTCTTTACTTCTTATACTAGACTCTGGAATCACTCCTGGCAGTGCTTAGGGATGATGTGTAGTGCTAGGGACCAAACTCTTGATTGGCTGAGTTCAAGACAAGTCCCTAACCTAAATTATTGTTTATTTAACCCTTTGTGTGGTCATCGTATTTAAATTTTCAACATATGTCATACCTTTCTCTTCATTTGCCAGTGTTGCTCTGTTCTTTTCTCATTATATTTCTCTTCACCTAATATATTAAAACCCTTTTCTTATTCCTTCTATCTTTCTCACTCTAAGACATTCGGGACGTGAATGGGTATTTTCATTTTTGTTTGCATTTGCATGTGTAAAGATGACTGTCATCTTGTCCTTAAACTTAACTGTTTCATAAACACTTTACATCTGATCACTCATGACTCTGCTCAAGGATCACTACTGTTATGATCATGGGACCGCATGAGATGCTGAGGACAGAAACTGAGTCTGCCACATGAAAGGTAAACACCCTACCTGCTGTAATATTGACCCAGTCCCAAGTAGCAGAGATTTTGTACTTATTTGGGTTCATTCTGTATCCCAAGTATCTAGCTCATACCCTGGAAGAAATAAAGTGAAAAAAAAAAGTGTCATGTGCTGTAAATACAGTGAGTAAAAAATAATGATAAATTGTGATTCTTCCCAAATTGCTAAGTATATATCAGTATAAATTGAGCTCTTGCAATAATGTTTATTTTTGCATAGCTGCATTTCATTTGACCTATTACTTGCATCAGATCGATGAGCAGAGCTGTGTTTCCATTTTATTAGATGAAACAGTGATTAAATGACTTATTTTGCAGTTAAGTAATATGTTAGAAATCACTATAGACTTTAGGCCCTTAATATCCACAAAACCTTGGTATGTCCAAGAGAATGACTTGAATAATGTATGAAATCATGTTAGATTGGGTAATATTTTAATATTATATAATCAGATTGGAGTATTCAGTTCTCAATAGTGAACTCTAATAACCAACCTAACTTCAAAGCTGAATTTAAATCTAGGGATTTGGATCATTTCTTTGATATTATATAATCCTTTAGAGTCCTGGTGCTAAGTGACAGTAAATATGACTGTCATCTTGTTCTTAAACTTAACTGTTTTGTAAACACTTTACATCTGATTCACAAAAAAATTGCAAGTGCAGGCAACAAAAATCATAACTGATTTCATGGTAATTTTCCCTGGGTGAATTATTTTAAATGTCTCTAAAGTGAGGAGACAATTTCTTTCAGACTTTTAAATTGGACTCATCCTCTAGATTGGAAGCACAAAAAGAGAAAAAAAAAGCTCCTAAATGTCACCCGTGGAATATAAAGATTAAACACGAGTATTTTTAAGATGATTTTTTTTAATGCATCATCACATAGGGCAGCACAGGTTTGATGGTGTTGAGACTGAGAAATCTAAGTAGTTTGCAAAGCCTGATTTCTCTTGTATGTGATGCATCCATCACTAGTCAGCTGCTGTGATGATCTATCACCGTTACTCCGGGGTGTGGGCTGACTGACAGATCAGCCCCAAGAAAGTCATCACCATGGTTCGTTTCAGAGAGAAGAAAGAGATATGGAAATACACATGAGAATGGCTAAAAGTTTTGCTTCGGAAGGGCACTTTACTGACCTAACACACCATAAACACACACACACACACACATATATGCACACACACTCATATCTGAGTCCAACAGAGTAAGGAAAGAAACAAAATATAAAGCACAGTAAAATACTGTGACGGAACCAGTAAAGAGCAACAGCATTATTTTGAAGGCAAAAGAAGAGAATAATCAGTTTTAAACATTCATTAGATGTACTGAAATTTTTCTTAAAATCTGGATTTATATTTACTTCTTCTTTTTAGGCCATGTTGAAATCTTGCTCCTGGCTCTGCACTCAGGGATCACTTCTGGTAAGATCAGGGCACTATGTGTGATGCTGGGAATCGGACCCAGATGGGCTGAAGCAAGCTAGGTGCCGTACCTACTGTGCTGAACCTCCTGGAACACTCTGGTCCAGTCTGAATTTATTTTTAAAAGTTGCTCCTATGGGAGCCTGAGTAATAATAAAGCTGATAGTGGTGTGCTTGACTGGAATTCTTTCCTCAGCATCCCGTATGATCTCCAGTGCCCCACTTAAGTGCGTTGCTAGTAGTAAACCCTGAACACAGCTGGGTGTGCCCTTTCCACCTGCCCAAATCTTCTATGTTAGAGTGGTTTGAAAAATTCCCCTTTGATTTGCACTGTATCTTAAAAAAAGTGGTAGATAGACAGTAATATGCTATGTGTACCTCTACATAACTCAAAGATTACCCGTGTTTTCCATTAACAAATTAAATGAAAGGCCATCTTCTGCTATCCTTTTTTGGAAGAACTATATTTTAATGAAGTATAATATTTCTAAAATTACTCTTGGGATATCACCATCTCTCTTCAATCTACAATTTCAATGCACTGATGTAGGAGTACTTGTTTCTCGACTTACCTTGGCCATAACCTCTGTCAACCAGACTGTCCAAAGCAGAGTGCATTTTATATAATGAGAACACAGCTGGTTTGTGGATTGATTTCATACACTCTGAACATATGGCTGAGAGAAACACAGAGACGCTCTGATCAGGAAACTTGATTCCAGATAGAAGAGCTGTATTAGAGCCCACAGTTTGTAGAGAAAAATATTGTTTTATAAATATAGGCTTCATTAAGCACCTGTCTGCACAGTTTGTTAAGGTCATTCAAGTTGAAAGTAAGAATAACAATGAGGGATCATGCTTCAGTTTGAATCTCAAATTTATTTTGACTAAGGTCAGAACCACAAAGTGAGATGAAGTCTAAACTTTCCTCCCTGACATCTAACTTCTGTAACTCTGAAGGTCGACCTGGATATCCATTTGCATTTCCAAGTCACTATCATTCAAATATAGGTTCTTTCTGCTCAATGGTCAAAGTGCAGAGATCACATTCCTACTTCAATGGTATTAGCACAAGAAGGCAATCAGCAAACCATAATAGGTGATTTCTTGTGTTATTTTTTTTATTTGAGACATTATTGGCTACCTTGGGCTTTTGGTACATTTGTGGTCTTGTTCTCTATCCCACAAATGGGATTTAGATTTTTGCCAGCTGCTACTATAGGTATTCCATATTAATCATGAGATAGCATCATCCTTAACAGCAAGCTATCACTAAAGGTTACTGATCAATATATCTATATGGCCCCATTTTGGAAATAGCAAATAATATCGGGACTAAACTCTTTCCTTTCCTTCTCAGTCAGTTGCTTAATCCCTTTGACCATTCAGGATGCTTATTGGCACACCACTCTGCTGAATGGTCAGGTTACTGCATCTAGAGAAATAATTATGGTTTCTTAAGTTCAATTGCTCGTTAGGTTTTGGAATATTGTATGAAATACTTGTATTTCTCTTTCACAGTTCATTGGTTTTAGGGCAATTTACAACACATGCATGTCTTCTGAACTTAGCGCTTCTTCTTTGAAGTTACTCCACTTAACATAGGAGATGTAGAAAATCAAATTCTTGGCCACAGAGCTTTGTGGAAGCATTGCTCTAAATTTCAGAGTCATGAGAAAACAATATAATCCAAATCAGTTTTCAGAGTTGTCCTTTGAGATCCACATTGTTCATCTCCCAAAGATTAATCATGGGAGATTATTATTTTGAAACAGCAGCAGGTATATTTGCCCACAAACTTCTGGTTTGGCCAGGTCAGACATTGGTAGATGAGAGAGTGGAAGAATAGTATCGTGGGGGCATTCCCAGAGGTATACTCTACTGCATTCCTTAATACTGTCTGTTCTTTTATTTTTATCCACTATACTGACCCCCCTAATCATATGTCCTGGTATTCGGAACTATCCCTTCTTAATCAATTAACACTACACATTCATTTGTTAACGAACAGTCTCTCAGTTAAAAACCACCCCCACTTTATTAATAGTTATTTAAATACTCATCTGCTACGTATTTTGAGAAGTTATCTCTTTCCCACCATATTTTAGACTCATACATGGGCATTTTATCATGACCACCGTTGTGAATAATTACTCAACCATTTCTGCAACTTTCACTTTGGATAATGTACCATGCCTTCCTAAGATGTCCTCTTCAACTTGCGATTGCTACTGATGCTATTTAATTGCATCTCAATTTCTTTCTCTGGAAGTGTGTTGCTAGTTTCCTGAAATTGACTGTCTCTTTTCCTTTCTTTGCCTACAGTTCTTCAAATTTTGATAATATCTCCTTCCTAATTTTTGGAATCCATTAGCTTATAAAACACCAATTTATATACATTGAGCAGATGTGATTTGTTTTCAGGAGAGTAAGGAGGGAAATGATCAGAGTGTGAGAAGAATTATCTAGCTCTCTGATTTTGTAACTCTGAGCAAGATTTTCAATATCCCTAGATTTTAGTTTCCATTTATGTGAAGTGAGGGAGCTAGGCTAAACAAGTGCATTTTCCATGACTACAGTTTTCTTTATTAAGCATAATTTATATGCCAAGTACTCTAAGATTGCTCTTGAAGTATTAAAAATTTAGATTTACTTACTGGAGATTGGTGCTATGAAGTGTCTTTTTGCTCCCAAATTATTTTTCCTTACTCTTGCATTTCCAAAAATTGTAGCTATCATCCTTTGGAAACTTCATGGTGGTCTTTAGCCAGGGTATAAGTTACTTAATAAGATTTCTAAAATTAATTTTAGGAAGAATATTAAATAATTACATGGAAAATTAAGAAAATTTTATGAAAATATAATAATCACTTTTTCTTTTTCCTCATCCTTAATTCTTGAATAAATGGGGATGTTAAAGTTTCAGGCTGTCAAATACATAATTTATGAAAAATCTATTTCCATGCATTTTGAGTCAACTTATTTTCATTGGTTTTCAAATTTCTTTAGGATTCTCTGATAGATTTTCAGATAAACCTTTGACTCTTAAATATGAGAAGAGCTTTATTGCCTTAATGAATTCCTTTTAACTACAAACAGCAGAGACATTTAAGGTTTCTAGTAAAGTAAAGAGAAATAGTCGATTTCTTTCACAAGAAAATCAGGTTCACAGACTAATTACATAAATTGAAATCTACTTTCTATTTCTTATAGCTTTTCCTGCTCTGAAACTCTACCTTATGTAATTCCCATTGAAGTTTCTATATCTATCATAGAAACACTTTCCATATTTAATTTGTTTTTTGTTTGTGTTTTGGTTTCACATCCAGCCCGGGAATGAACCGGGTCTTTCATGCACAAAGCAAGCGCTCCGATAGCTGTACTATTTCTCCAGTTTGGTTTGAAGATCATTATTTTCTTCTTCTATATCCTCCTAAAATATATCAAGAGACATCTACATGATAGCACACGGAGTTACACATCAGTATTTTCATAGATGTTTAGACTAGAAAGAGGAAGAAAACTAATTTGATTGTGGGTTGTTTGTTTTACCAAAATATTCCCTCTCTCTTAAATAAATTTAAGCAGTTTCCATCTCAATATTAAGCAAAACAAGACTAAGTTGTCCATATTTCCCATCTTCCTATCTGTGTACCTAAACTAAAATCTGTTTTTATACCATATGTAATCTATTGTTCATTTTTTTCTATAATCTATCTATAGATTAAGCCAGAAATTTGAGTTTGTTAATTTTTTTCCCCTTTGCTTTTGGTTTTAGGGTCACAACTGAGAATTCTCAGAGGTTACTTCTTGCTCTGTGCTTAGGGATCACTGCAGGTGGTGCTTAGAGGATCATATATGTCAAACCCAGGTCGGCCACATGCACAGCAAGTGCCCATTTCACTATTTTTTCAACATGTTTTTAAATTCATTACAATAATTATTTCATATTTTAGAATTTTTCTTCCACAAACTTGGATACCAAACTTTTTCATCTCAGAGCACCATTTAACCTATAGGATAAAACACAGTACCAAAAAGAGTCTCTAAAAATTTTTAGTTACTTTGGAGCTGCTAACCCAACTTTGCCAGTTAATAATTGTAACTCATTTCACTTTCAAGCATGTCTGGGTTTGTTGTACAACTTACCTGGTCAACCTATTGACTGTAAAGGTCTTACTTACATGATCCAGATATAATCTCTTGTACAAAGCTTTTCTTTACTTTGCACTCACCATGAATACATTTTTTTTTAAGTTCATGAGTTTAGCATTTCATCTACTTATTCCCTATAATGTCTTCATACATTATGTTAGTTTTTATATTTCAGGGTAGTTTTCCAATTCTACCTTATTTGGCTCCATAATACCAGAATCATATTTTACAAATCTTGTGTATATTGCATAGGGTGATTTTGTAAAAGAAATTTCGTATATTATTTTATTTGGTTTTAGTGGCAAGGAGGTATGGATGACACTGTTCTTGGGGCTTACGGGTGGCACTATTCTCAGAAATCATTCCTGGCAGGGCTTGAAGAAACATATGTGATGCTGGGATTTGAATCCAGGTTGCAACATGCAAGATAAGCTCCTTTACTGTAAGTTAAATGAGAGTCATGACTGTTTCCATTACTTCTGTGTCCTCGGTATTTTTGAATATTTGCACACAGTGGGCATTTAATAAAAACTGTTGAAGAAGAATAAATTCCCAATTTCAGAAACATCTGTATTTTTGCTAGACTCTTTGTAAAAACTTGATGCATAAATATTTGGGGACACTTTAAAATGCAAAGATGAGTAGTTTTAAATAATGAATTTAAACTCTTCATAAGAGTTGCTGAGAGAATGAAAACTGAGTCAGAATAAAAGGAAATATCACTTAAAAATTAAGGACTAGAAAAAGGAAACTGAGACAGAGAAAATGAGAACAGGAGAGAGTAGAGGAAGAAGGACATGGAGAGGAAAGAGAAAGAAAACGATGATGGAGGCAAGAAAGTTCTGAGGAAAACTAATGGGAGATTACCTTTCTTTATTTGATTCCTTATTTTCAATTATAAGTAAAATCAGAATGAAATAATGACACCTGCTATAACTACCAGAGGAGATGGAGGAAAACCAATGACCATTGAACCCGTGGTGATGAGCTTACAGGGCAAGTGTTCTGTGACTGAGCTTGTGTTTCTGGGCAACTACATTGGTGCTTTTCTCTTAGTCTATGACATGAAAGCTCATCTATTTTTTTCAAATCCATATTTATTAAACATATAAATTAAGGAGACCTTATTCAATGTAATGTTACATAGAGTTTCCTGTCACTTTGGAAAATATTTTTTAGTGACTAAAAATTGGGAAGTTACACTCATGGTTTTGTTTTTGTTTTTAATTTATTTTTGCAAAGATGTTTATGATTGTTAAACAATGTTCTGACACCTATCTCTACATCGGTGTAATTTCCCAGCACCAATCTCTCCGTTTCCCTCCCACAACTCCAAGTCCCAACCCCCACCCCACAGCTTGTGTATATGACAGGCACCTTTTCTCTCTTTCTCTCTCTCTCTTTCTCCTTTTCTCTCATTTTAGGCATTATGGTTTGCATTACAGGTGCTGAAAGGTTATCATGAATGTCCCTATGTCTACTTATAACACTCATTTCCTGTCCAGAGTGATCGTGTTTGTCATAATGCATAATGGACCCTCTTCTATCTTAACTACCTTCCACCCTCCCATCCTCTCCATGACTTCCAGCCAATTGATCAGTCCTCTTAACCTGTCTTTCTTGGCCTTGGATATTAATTTCATACTGCTATTTATATATATATATATATATATACTACAAATAAATGCAGTCATTATATACCTGACCCTCTCCTTCTGACTCATTTCACTCATGATATCTATAATACTGATATACAAGCTTATTACTCATTCTTACCATCATTAAAGTGTTCAAAATCCTCCACTGTCTTCTAAAAGTAACTTATATAATCTGATCTTCTCCATTTACTCTGCTTGGTAATTAACTTCATATTAGAATGTCAGGTGGTTTTTATTAACTAGTTGGCAATTTTTATATTTTCTTTTTTAAATTTTTTTATTTTATAAAGTAGTTCACAATATTTAATTACATTTAATATTCAAACACCAATCCCACCACCATTATGCCTTGCCACCACCATATTTTGGATGTTTCCATCCTGAACCCCAACCCTTGCCCTAAAGCAGAACCAAAATAATTCATTTTGCATTGTTTGTTATGAAAACCCGCTGAAAATGTTACAAAAACCCAGTAGCCAATAAGCTTTTCTATAAGAGATTATTAACATGTTGTTAAAGGTTAAGTCTTGTACATATGCATATATATAGACATTTAGACATGTATATATCTATATATATACATACATACACACATATATATTTATCATAACCTTAAGCTATTATATATTTATTTATCATATATATATTACATAATATATATTTATCATAACCTTAAGCTATTATGCATATACATATATATGTGTGTGTGTATGTGTGTATGTGTATATAAATATATATATATATATATATATCTGCCTGTGGCAACAGTAACAAGTCTCACAATGGAGACACTACTGGTACCTGCTCGAGCAAATTGATGAGCAACGGGAGGACAGTGATACAGTGATACAGTGTGTGTATATATATATATATGTATATACATGTAAAAAAATATTTCCCTCTAGTATCTGTTGCCTCCTACTTTAAACCCCATCAGATGTGATGTGGTCCTCTTGGAATCTGGGTAAGTGTGTCCTATGAGGTGTCCAGGAATAGGTTCACTCATGGGTAAGGCTTGGCCCGAGTTGTGTGGAGAGTGGCCGTGAGCATAGAAGTGGTTGAGTTCTGGAGGTTTTCTGCTGCCAGAGCTAGGCCCCTTGAGGTGGGGGCAGCTCTCAAATGGCCCCCTCTGGGGCTCCTAGGTGAAGCAGCCTGGCACAGGGTCCAGGAGCATGGTTATGGTGTATGTCATCAGCATTTGTATATTTTCCTTTTGACTCTGTAGTGCACACATTGGTGAGATCATCCTGTGTTTGTCTTTTTCCCTGTGACTTATTCACTTCTCATGACGCCCTTGGATGTACTTCAAAGCATCAGGCCTCTTACTTTGCTCTGCTTACTTGCAGTGTCACGTGATTCCTATAATGATAGGATTCAGATCTTCTCTAGTATCTCTGCTTCCACCAGAAAGGCAGATAATAAAATAATAACGTGTGAAAGTATCTGAAAATAATGTTGAAGTCCCCAGCTCTTTAATTTAGCTAGCCCCAAGGTGAAGTATATAATTTATTCCCTTGAAAGGTATACCGTTTTTGGTGTCATTTCCTGAGACTTAATATTTGTTTAGCTGTTTACAGAAATCTTCCCAATGGCAAGAATTCAGTCACCCAGACAATGACTAACAGTTTTAGGTTCTATCATAAAACATATGAATGAAGTAACAAAACGTTATCAAAAACTATTATTAGTGATCAAAGTTTTCTTACCTCAACATCTTCTACCGGTTTATGTTTGGTGATTATTTATCATAACCTTAAGCTATTAATTTAGTTATTGGCACTAATGTACATACAAGGCCAGTTTGACTGTTGTAGCCACCTGCTATGAAAAATGCAGCAATGGAAGCTGCAACAGCAGGGCAGCAGCCACACACTTGCTCTACATGCAGGAAACCTCGCTTTGATTCCTGACACCACATTTAATGCTGTGACACACCAGGTGTGATCCCTAAGTACAGAGCCAGGAGTAAGCCCTGTGCTCAGCCAGATATGACCCCCAAACCAAAAACCAAGAGAAAATTTAAAAAAGACTGCACTAACAGGGTCAGAGAGATAGCCAAGATGTTGAGTATATGCTTTGCCTGCAGAGACCAGTGTTTTATCCCTAACACCACATGGTTCCCAAGAAGTGCTCAGTATTTCACATACACACACATCAATCATTCCATAAAATTCAGAAAACTTGTTGAAGAAAATAAATTTTAATTCATGTAGAGATTATGATTTATATTGTATGGTTTAACTAAAACTATAAACTCTTAAACTCTGCCTTACATTTTATATTTTACAGATTTAATTTGTGTTTCAGAAATAAATCCATCAAAATGAACCTATTTCCATGTTGATCTGAAGAATTAATTATGCTAAGTGGCAGGTTTGTGGTGTGTGGGACAGTGAGGGACACTGGTGTAGAGACAGATACTGGTACTCTGGTGATGAGTGTGATGTTGAAGTATCATATGTCTGAAGCTCCGTTAGTAGCATATCATAAATCATGGTACCCAAATTGAAAATACATAAATTGATAAAGTTTAAATGATAAAATAATTCTATCTCTAGACTTAAGAGCTAGCAATAAAATAATATTGTGCACTTTAAAACATAAGATAGTGCTTGTTTTGAAATTTATTACCCCAATTTTATAAATATTATGCTTTTTCACTTAATATATAAATTAAATTCCTCTCCTCTAGAAATATCTTCAGAAGTGAATGATTCATTTTGACATTTTAATTGTGTCAATTCGTATTGATCCATAAGTTTTTTAAATGTGTTGTATTAATATTTGTTTGACAGATGACTTTTTATTAAACATTGGCAATATTGATAGTAATAATTATAAATATAAATTTCTAACAACTAATATACATTAAATGCACACTTTGACATTTATTTTTTATAGTCTGGAATACACTGAATTGTTATTACATTGTCTACTCATATCAAATGTGAGAACATCTATTGGAAAATAACTGTGATTTATTAAGTTTATATATACTGCATAAGCACAATTTCTGCTCAGTGAACAAAACTCAATAATTAAATTAATAAGGCATATACAATATGAACATATTCCTCAGCCTACTCCTTATGATTAAGAGAATATACTACTGAAGATCCAAATTCAAGTATGTATGTGTTAGCAAAAAAATCCATACATTGAAGAGTGCATTAGTATCATATAATTGGTACATTTAATCTTTCTTACTGGTGCATACACCTGTCTTTTTGGTGGAAGGGTTGGAATGAAAGGGAGAGATAGTGTAGGATTACATCATAATGCTCAAAACCATTCAAGATAGATTTTAAAGAAATAATGCATTTCTAAGGATCCAATAATCCTTTCAACAGGAAATTATTGAGTATTTGTTGTATGGATCATTTTAAGTTAAAAGGATAGAGCTGTGGGAGAAAAAATAAGCAACAATGAAGCCTCAGTTCAAATCTCATTTTCTAGTTAATAACGTTTTGAAAAACAATTATAATAATTTTTTACAGTAACAATAGGAAGATGTTTCCCCCTTGTGTAGACATTTTAAATCATCTCTGGAAAAGATTTCTAGAAAAGGGACTTCAGAATTTCCACTAAATTCTTGAAATATTTATTAGATCTCTGTGGAAGAAAATTATTTTCATTAGCTTACCTAAAACCTCTACACTATTTTCAGTTTCTTGGGAGTCTGTTCATAATAAGAACAAAGGGAAAGGGAAGGAGAACAGCAGGATTAAATTAATGATCAGGAGATGAGTATTTAGCAAGTGAGAAGAAAAGCATAATAAAGAATATGAAACTATGAAGTTTATTTCTGGACAAAGGAAAATGAGAAAACATGTTTGAATAAACAACATCCCTACCTGGTTTAGAGTCTATAGAATTATATTAAGATCTGAGCTTTAATTTTCACACTTCTGCATATATTTTCAGAGTATTTTACTCAATGTGGTAAACTTTAATCTACCTTTTTATTTACTCCTCTGGAAAGTTCAACTTCTTGTAATTTTATTTAAAATTTAAATATAACTTTACTTTATTGCCTTTTTTCCATGCACTTTATCTCCCTGTATTGAATAGCTAAGTATACCAGGCTACCAATTTTATATAGTATTATTTTTTTTGCGTATTTAAAATCATTATTTTTTTGCATTTTAATAGTGGCATTTTATATATTAGAGATATTCTGAAACTTTAGGGGGCAGTTCTTGGGTTTCTTTGTGAAACTCTTTGCATATGAATAAAGAAAACAAATTTCCTTACATTGGAAGTTTGGATGCTACTGTGTAATATCTGAGGACTCCCTCTTCCTTAGTTCATGGCCAATATATAATGTATCCCTTACTAATCTACCTACTTTGATTGTTCTACTTTTCACACCACTCAATAGAATCCATAAAACTCTTTTCTAGTGCCACTATAAATGTGATTGCCTTGCTTTTCTAATTTTTCCCTTATGTAAAACTACTTACACATTGGTTTGGGGGCCACATCCAATAGTGCTCAGGGCTTACTCCTTGCCCTGCTAAAGGGCTATTCCTGGTGGAGAGCAGGGGAACATGTTTAGCTCAGAGGTCAAACTGGCATCAGCTTCTGTGTGTAAGGCAAAGCACCTTACCCCTGTACTATCTCTCTGACCTTATTTTACATAAATTTTAACAAGAATATGCATCTGAGACAGATGATTTTATAAAAGGTAAACAACTTTTACCATTATTTCTTCTTTGATTTCTTATACTCCCAATATCAACTATTGGTTCCAGATGTACTCAGTTAATTTAAACTTTATTTATACTCTCTACATATACAATATTACTTTTGCATAATCTAGTTTTGTGAGGGTGAAACAATTCTCAGAAAGATTTATCAATTTTCTGAACTCTGTGAGGTTTAGTAGTTAGCTGTGCGCAAATTTAAACACCAGATACCTATCAACTCAATGATAATTGATTAAATTTGGGGATCTCTTAGTTATCACAAGTTGCACATTTACACAGTAACTACTTAACTTTTGTAGAGGTAGATGGTTCTCACGCACCATTTGCATTACTATACATGTCAATCAGATTTAGCCATTCTTCTATGGCTAAGACTGGAAGGAAGGTCTCTAATAGATTCATCACTGACCATGAAATTTACCGGATATTATTCTTTTATTTAAAAAATGTTTAGAATTATTCATCTGATTTTAATTTTCTCCATATACTACACATTTTAATAGCAATATTTGTGCTAGCCATGGTGTTACTTTGTCCTTTCAAAATGTTTCCATGCCTCATAGTTGTTCTTGTCCTTTTCTAATGATAGGATACAGAGGGTCATTGAAACTGAAACCTCTACAGCCACTTCATCAAATCTTACCTATAAAATGAAGTGTGTGTTCTTACCACAGTCCATTCACATTGGCTTTGGAAATGTAAAATCTTAATTTTCAGAGTTTTAGAGTTGAAAGGCTGCCACCACAAGATATGCATGATGACATTTACACAGCCTCAATGACATGACACTTGAGAGTGAGAGCTCTAAGGCTATTGAATGTAGCCCACCTGCTAGTCATTATGGACCTTAATATGTTTCTCAAGCCCTGACCATATTATTTATAGAGCTTGACCAACTTGTCAGAGAATAATAACAGCACTTTAACCTCTCCTGTGCCCAACATTTCAATGTTCCATACTAACATGAATAAATTTCTATATCACTTCGATGCAGTATTGAATAAATATTATGACATCAAGTTTTGCAGACTGGGAAGTAGAAAATGAAGCACAGATGTTAAATAATTTTATCCAATCCTAACTTATTATGTAGTACTTTTCTACAAACCGTAGAAATATTATCATGGATCAAAATTGATGCAGATGGAGGTTGAAATGGGTGGTACAAGGAAATAAAATGAATGGAGAGAAGTTGCATGCACTTACAGCAAAGTAATATGCAAAGTTCATTGAGTTAGGCTGAAAGTTTGACTTGAAAGAAAAAAGAGAGAAATAATGTTGTTATGAGTTATTTGTAACTTGTACTCTACTGACTTTAAAAAGGGATTTGAAATGAGATAATTAAAATGGGTTTTCTCCTGTGAGGTATTTGTGAAAAAAAAAATGAAGGTGAACAGGCATTAGCAGTTACATTGTGTAGGATTGTAATGAGGTACTATAGCTCAGTTGATCCTGTTACATCACCATGTAATGAGTTTTCAGATGGTCTAAGAAAGTGTCAGTTGAGAACTCACATTTATTATGTCTTTATTTTATTTTAGTTTTGAATCTTAATCTCTCAAAGATTAAGATACTCAAAGTCGTATCATTTCCTCGCTCTTAAACACCTATATGTATAAAATGTTGTTTTAGTACAAACATTATAGATTAAGTATCAATGGTAATATAGTCTAGCAATCTTCTGTCTTAATAATTTTAGAATTTAGATAAATTTAAATTAATGAACATTTTACAAATGTGATGAATATTTGTATAATTATGACATTAATATCTATCTTAATGGACTTCATGAGAACAGAAACTGTCTGGTTTCTATCTGTTATTTTGTCTCTGGTATGTACTATAGGGTCTGGCATGCTCAGTAACACTTTGTGATTGGATGCAAAAAAAAGATACTCAGTAAAGTACTTGATTAAATTTTGTGATTGGATGAATGACAGAAGGAAGTAATGGTACACTGAATGTACCTTGGTTCAAAGAGGAAACTGTTTTTTCCTAGAATTTAAAAAATCTTACCAAATTATTGAGTAAGATTAAACAATACATCAGCATCAAATTGTACTGGGTTTTTGTTTTGTTTTGTATTTTACGTGTGTCATTTTCATTGGTTTGAGATGATATCACATAGCATCTTGATTTATATTTTCCTGATGAGAAGTGGTGGATAATGAACACTTTTTCATGTGCCTATTCTTCATCCATCTACATTCTTCAGAGAAGTAACTGTTCACTTTCTCTCTCCATTTTTGATAGGGTTTTTGGGATTTGTTGTTATTATTGGACTTTGTGACTATTTTATACATCCTGGATACTAATATGTTAGCTGACGTATTGAGTGCAAATAACTTCTCTCTTTCATAGAACATTATATAACTGAAGCTCAACTATGAATAACTTTGTTCATCACAGTGTCTTAATAAATAAGTTACAAACAAAACAAAAGACAGTGTATCAACAGAACATAAAAGATACTAGTGCAAAGTAATTTCAGAGAGAATAAAATGACTTGTACTTTCTGTACCTGTGGAGAATGCAAGGATTCAAATGAAAAGTATAAATAATATAATAGAACCATTTGGAAGCAAGTTCTAAATTTAAAGTAATAGAGTTTATCATCATGCTGTGAACAAACCAAAATAAATTGGAGAACTCACAGTTACCCATGTTTTCCTAGTAAACAAAAGATTGAGAGAAAAGAATAAAAGTGTACTCACTGACTTATGAAGATTGTTTTTGTCCTATTAAAATGCTGCACATGGTTTATTGATAACTCTAAAATATCAAAGGTATTTTCTTGATTTCTTTGTTTTGGGCATTAAGAATTAATTGAGAGACAAGATTTTGGACCACAAATAATTACATTCAAACACATGGTACCAGACATTATGCACTGAAATAAATAATATGAATAGGACAATTTTATATTGTGATACATTACTAAAAAAATGACCCCATTTTATTAGGGGTTTGGTATGTAAATATGGAGGCAGACCTTCCTTTCTCAATTAATTGCTTGAAACAATTTCTCTGGGGACAGTACTTGAATCTTAAGATATTCAAAAATAAAACTATGCGTGCTAATTGTGGAGTGAGTGTAAACATTCTGGGGGATAGAATTGGGCTAGTGGCTCTCAAGGCCAGATACATAGCCTCTGGATTAAGTAAGAAGCTGTCATGGAAAATCTAAGGAAGACAAACTGATCAATGTGACTATGAACATAGCTGTATAGAGTGGGCTGTTATGAAAGGAATTTGAAGACTTAGGAGAACAGTCAAAAATAGAATTTGTGATTCAAACTGTGATCAATAGAAGGCTACTAATTGGTTAATTTGATGTCAGTTTTTAAAAGAACAAGTCTTATGGAAATCATTTAATGTGTACTTCCCAAAGGTATGATGGAGTGGCAAAAAGATCTTGTAGAAAATTTAAGGAAGATAATATGGTGTTTTGGCATTGGAAGATTAGTTTAGTGGTGGTGATATTTGAAAATAAGTGTCAGTTTAACTGAAAAAGTACTGAGAGAATGGCTGTAAAAGATCCAAGTTAAAAGTAATAATTATTTTATAATTTAAGCTAAGCAATAGATAGATGTATATATAATCTAAATTGGGAAGGGACTAGAAGAAGAATATAGTTTAGACATTGTGACTGAGAGTTACAATTTGAAATAAGATGTCAAAAAATATCAAATTGGTCTTTTGTTAGGTCAAGAGCTATTTACACGTAAGATAACCATTAGGCTTTGTGAGGATATCTATAGGTAAAAAGAGGAATTTTCCAGATATAGGCCTGAAAGAAACATTTTAATATATGAAGATTCTAGCTTCTTTCTTACTCTAAGTATGCTCAAGAGTTGTACAAAATCAGCAATACCCAGGATCTGATTAGAATTGTAAAGTTGCAGACTTACTTCTTGGTAAACTGAATTTTTATAAGAATTTCTGTCATAAAGCATTGTAGTAACTAAAATTAAGTAGCATAACCTCATGTATAGATAAAGTGTGTAGGAAAATGTAGAATCTGAAATACCTGAAGAGGAAGTATTTTAGGATTAAGGAAGAATTCACACTTATAGAATGCCCCTGAAACGTCAGACAGAGTAAGGGCAGAGAACTGATCCTTGAATTGCATTCTAACTTATTTTGCAGAAACTGTCCTTAATTATATAATAATCACCACATAATTGTTATTATTAATCTCATCATCAGAAGACAAACTCTTTGTTCCCACTAACCCCTTTGTTTTCAACTTATCTAACAGAGCTTACTGTTTTCCTTTCATTTTTACAAATATTCATCAAAGGAACAGATGAAATTATTTTCTCTATGTTTATTTTTTAAATATCCAACTTCAATTAGTTATATTTCATTTTTTTTCTTCATTGTAAAAATTATTGATAGTAATTATTTCTGGAATGATAGCACTCAACTAGTGATTGCACGCAACTGACCCAGGTTCGATTCCTCCATCCCTCTCGGAGAGCCCGGCAAGCTACCAGAGTATCCCCTCCACACAGCAGAGCTGGGCAAGCTACCTGTGAGGTATTCAATATGCCAAAAACAGTAACAACAGGTCTCACAATGGAGACGTTGCTGGTGCCCACTCAAGCAGATTGATGAATAATGGGATGACAGTACTACAATGCTACAGTGATTATTGAGTTATTTTACAACTTAACTTAGAAAGATCAAATTTTCTCTAGGAATTTCCAGATATTTGGCTCAGTCTTAAAAACATTTTATATAAAATACTTTAATTAAAACTTCCCTAACTAGTCAATTTTATGTCCATTATAGACATAACTTTGATTTCCACAAACCAGTCATATCTGACATTGGATCATATATCTATATACAGAAGTACAAAAGTTCTAATAATCACCTCCATGGTGAAGGGTATAAAATTAATACAACACCAAGGGATCTGTCAACATAAATAGAAAGATATAATTGAAGATGTTGACAGCTATATCAATCTGGCCCATGTGCTGATGGCGATTTTAGCAGCAGAAGAAAGCTAGAATGTGTAAAAAACTGGTCTTTGTATTTTGGTGAATAATACCCAAAAGTAACAAGAAATCAGAAAGATGAAAGGTTCATATAATTTTCCCTCACTGTATTCACCTGTGCAACTGTCATATGTCTGAGAGATGTCACTAAATGCTGGTAGAGAGTGCGAGCCAAAGGGTGTAATCTTTCAGTCAGCTAATTGTGTCTGCGCTGTCCATCGCATGCTGACTGAGAAGGAACATTAATTAAGAACGCCAATGGAATAATAGTGATGCTCTAGAAAACAAATATGACTCATTTTAACACGAGCAGCTAGTTTATGTGCAACAGGGCTGATGAGTATATGTTTCTGACTTTTTGTTACCTTGCTGGGGTTATGTAGACAAGTAATGTACCTGGGTGTATGCTGTATGTGATTCAAAGGTAGAGGACTTCTTCATCTTACCATGAAAAACAGTTGTGTGTTCTAGCCCTAACTTGTGCCTTCAGGGTTACCTTTCCCAAATTAGTGTCTTTTTCTAATTTATGTAAATGCATTATACAGGATATGACTTTTTTTTTTCTTTTTTGGCTCACACCTGGCAATACACAGGGGTTACTCCTGGCTCATGCACTCAGGAACCACTCGTGGTGGTGCTCAGGGGACCATATGGGATGCTGGGAATCGAACCCAGGTTGGCCGCGTGCAAGGCAAATGCCCTACCTGCTGTGCTATTGCTCCAGCCCCAAGATAGGAATTTTTTTGTTACCAGGTAATGTGGATTTAATCTGTAAAGATTAATAAATTAAAAAGAATCTTACTTAATTGATGAGGCAGTGCACTGCTAATCAGAGAGCATTTGCTTCTGTTTGTTTGTTTGCTTGCTTGCTTTTTTTCATTTTGTTTTGCAGAAAATGACAATATTTGAAACTGTAAATCATAGTTTGAAGAACGAGGTATAGTGAGACCATGTAGAGAAGCAAGTTACAGAGCCTTAGCTTAAGGGGAAAAATAGTATTTTATAGTATTTGATCACAGATGTGATCAAATTGAATTGGCTAGTGTTGTTGCTGGAGGGAACACATAGGCATTAGTGGGAACAAGAGGTCAACACATTTGACTAACAGAAAAATACCCTCTGTACATGCAAATACTATTTTTTAGAAGTAAAATTTATATAATTAAACATATTTAATAAAATATTGTATATATGTCAGGCTGTGACTTCCTTGCATATTAGGGGTACCAGAACCACAGTTCCTGGGATTGGAGTTATAAGTGAGCATGTAGGGCACATTCCTTGCTTGCAGTCGACCCTGGTTCCATTCCCAGCATTTAATACACTCCCCTGAGATCCACCAGGAACAATTTCTGAGTTCAGAGCCACAAGTTACCCCCTAGTACGGCTGGGTGTGGCAAAAAATATATATATGTATATGTTTGTATATATATATATATACATATATCCATAGACTTTGCTCTGCTATGGTGAATACGAATAAACAGCACACTAATAGCTTTGTGTGATGCTTCTGGAAACATCTTCACCTAAATATTGATCACTGATGTAAGGACAACAACACCTTTTATCATAGTCAATTGTCTCTTATTTACATATCTACTTCATTTACATGACAAAAGGAACTATATTCAGAATTTTATTAAGCATCTTGATAATATGATCATCTTTTGGAACTTTGGGTGGTAGATTCAGTAGAACTTAAAACTGGAAATGACAGGCCTTATTTCTGAAATTTTATAGTTTTTTAAACTAATAGCAAATCAATAAGTGGTTTTAAACTTACAGCAGAATACTTTATGTGCTATAAATTATTTCTAAGTAAAATATAAGCTTTAAGTCTGATATGTAATCGTAAAAGAATACAAAATTAAAGGAGATGCATATTTTAGATAAAATATTCATGACATTTTTATGTTGAACAGTTGTTATGTGTTGTTTTTAGTTTAAAATGTTTTTTTTCTTATTTTTTTTGAATTTTATTTTATTGAATCACCATGACAAAAGTTACAAAGCTTTCAGGCTTAAGTCTCAGTCATATAATGATCAAACCCCCATCCCTTCACCAGTGCACCTGTTCCCCCACCAAGAACCCCATTATACTTCCTCCCACACTCCCCGCACCGCACCTGAGTGGCCAATGATCTTCACTTTATTCTCTCTATACTTTTGATACATTCAATATTTGAACAGGTAACTGATTATTATTTATATTATTATATAATTAATAATAAATAATAATTATTATTCTTTGGAATTTTCCCCCAACAATCAAACCCCCTGAAAAGGCTTCATTTGATAGTTTGTTTTCCATTGCTGAGAATGAAGATTATAGGATTTTTGATTTGTGTTGTTTTAGCTCAGCTCACAATCTAGATGCGTTTCTATAAGTCTCTGGGTGCCAAAATGGTTTAGTAGACCTCCTGGATCATAGTCTTTAAGGAGCAGAGGGACTGGCCATGTCATGCACGACTGCTCCGGATCTCATCTGGATTAGTTTAAAATGTTTTAATTCAGCTGCACTGTATCTTTTATTCACTGTATACTGGATAATATATGTCTATACAAGAAACAAAGTTAGGATTAAACTCAGTATAAGAAACTGAAAGGAAAGATCTCAGCTTGGTTTGAAACTATGTTGGATTATAATGTAAATTAGTGTGGAGGGAGAGAATGTTAGAATTTCTACCTGGTCCTTCTTCTTGGTCTTTAAGCCATTGGGCTTTACCCATATGGATCAGAGACATGAATCTTCCAGCTTCTGATATGATAAGCCAATAGGAAACATATTTATTCCTATTTACTCTTAGCAAGGTGACCTGATTTGTTCTCTTATACTTGTTCTAACTAGTTGAGTGCTCTAAAATTCCCAAAATTCAATGCTCTTCCAATAGTAACCTTGATTGACTTTACTTGTTATATTCTGATAACTTGGTATCTTTCTGCTCCTTTGAACCTCTGAAGGCAGATAAGTTAGCTTTTATTGATCTAATGCTATCCCAGAATCTCACTCACCGTTCCAAAACTTTGTAAATCATCTCTTTACTAAGGTTTCATCAGACCATATGAATTCTAAAGTTTCATTTGTTTCCTTTTGGGTAAATTCATACAGGGAACAACAGTAGAGCTAGAGGTTGTAATATGTGAGGCTGTAGTGTTGGCATAATGGGAAATAATTCCTAGAGGCTAATATTCATACACTGAGATTTAGAGCACTCAACTAGTTAGAACAAGGATAAGAGAACAAATATTAGAGACTAGAAATAATAGAGAGGTCGAAGGCAATGTTTTTTAATGAGGGCCATATAGCCCTTCTGTGGGCCCCATGATATTCCAAGGCAACCATGGGTGAAAATCTTGCAAATAAATGTTACTATAAGTAAGTAGGGGGTCAACCAAAAGACAAGGGTCCACAAGGGGAAACAGGTAAGGAAGGGCCAGTCAAAACAAAGAAATTGAAAAATACTGGTCTAAAATACTGAGAAGTTATAAAATAATGTTTGAAAATGCTGACAAAATACAGAGTAAAATAGAATTGACATCATTAGAAAAGAGGAAGCTGCTATTGAAACTAAATATTGGGGGCCAAAGTGTGCTTGCTTTGCACGTGGCAGACCTGGATTCAAAACCTGGCACCTCATTTGGTCTGCTGAGCATCAGCAGAAGAGCTTCCTGAATATAGAGCCAGGAGTAAGCCCTCAGCACCCCAGGGTTTGGCCCAAAAATCTTTAAAAAACATTTTTTAAATTAATGGAAGAAATAAAACAGAATTTCCCCATTTACCAGTGTAATTGTCGAGATGGGGAAAATATATACTGTCTGAGATGTTATTTAGAAGTATGACTTAGATAATGGAGACATAGAAGTCAGTGATTGTATGTTCAGAAAGCATTGGTGTGCATCACATGCTTTTGGTGGTCAAGAGCCTTCCCCACCCTGGCTACTCACTGCCGAAGGGTGCATGAAGGAGGGAACAGGGCCTTCAGGCTGATTGTTGGTCAGTCACCTTTTATTATAATCTCCATCTGCATCCCAGATTCATACTCCTCTCATTCTAGGATCACACACCCCATCCAGTTCTGTTCTCTCCATTTCGTTTTCACTCTGCCTATTCAGTTTCCCTCTCTGACCCATTCCAGTCTTACTCTGCCGCCCCCCTCCATCTCCTGGGGATAGTTAATAAAAAAACATCAAGTGGGGGTAGCAATTCCACATAGGTTTGGTAGCACAGTCAACAAACTTAAGGCTCTTCCTTCTTAGGTCTTCTAGGACAATATCTCATCCTGCTAGGAGACCCACCCAAGGGCAGAATCCCATCTTAGGTGTATTATTTTCCCCTTTACTTAGCCAGTATTCACTTAACCAGTCATCTTAAATTTATTTCTTAATAATATTTCTAGTCATTTTGTTTGGACACAGTAAGAGATTTACGAAGCTCAAAGGGTGGCTCTCCTGAGGACATTTCTCTATACATCCCAGACTACAGTCCTCAGATCAGATTAGTCCTTCCTAACTCCAGCAGGGTTATGACAGAAACCCAGGAGTAAATATTATTTGGAGTAATTAACTCCCAAGTTACAAAGGCATAGCATCAATTGTCTTCCTGTGTCTATACAAAAAAGACAGTGTTCTAAAGTAACTGCTAAGGGCATAAATAAAAGAGAAAAGCAAAATTTTACTTACAAATACAAAATCCAGAATCCTCTGAGGAATATGACTTTATAAGTCACAGTGTATTATTAGGGGGAATAAATGATTAACAGAGAGGGGAAGCAGAGCACAAAGGAGAAGTTAAAGATGAATACTGAGAAAATGGGAGTGCTCGGGAGCATTGTGATGGTTTATTATTATTACTCAATAAACCTAACCTCCTGGCTTAATCATAGCAACCAAGTTTCACAAGAATTATTCAGATAAAATGGTATCACACTATCACTGTCATCCTGTTGTTCATCGATTTGCTTGAGCAGGTGCCAATAACATCTCTATTAGTCCCTGTTGAGTGCTAGTGTAGCCCTATGGCATACTGGGTGCTCTTTCAGGGTCAGTGAAATGAGGAATGTCATTGTTACTGTTTTTGGCATATTGAGTAAGCCACGGGTAGCTTACCAGGCTCTGCTGTGGAGGCAGGATAGTCTCCATAGCTTGTCATTCTCTCCGAGAGGGATGGAGCCTTTGGCAGCTGCCTCTAATCACCTTTACAGGTGTTCCCAGTCAGGTACATGTATATATATATACATACATATATATACATATATATGTGCATATATATATTGTGATGGTTTATTATTATTACTCAATAAACCTAACCTAATATATATGCATATATATATATATATTTCTGTCTATGATATGTTGCCTACTGTCTGGACCCCACCAAATATGCTGTGGTAATTATGGAAAATGAATAGGGAGTGTCTTATGATGTGTCACATGCAACAAAATCGACCATGTAGTCCAGGAATATGTTCACTTATATGTGAGGCTCGGCCCAAGCATGTAGAAAGTGGCCTGGAGCATGGCAGCAGTTGAGTTATGAAGGTTGGCTGCTGGGTCCCTTGGGGTGGAAAGGGCTGTTACTCAACCCCCTCTGGGGTCCCCCAACTGTAAACAGCCTGAAGTGGAGTCTGGTGGCATGGGTCTGGGAGCCTCATTTTATGCTCCCTTCCAGTAGAAGCGGCCGTGAGTTCTGGTGGTCAATGAGGAAATTATCTGGTGCTGGCAGGAAGTGGTTTATGGGTGTGACCCTCTGGCTGTTGGAGACTGGGGGAAGCAGACAGAGGATCTTGGATCCTGGGCTCTGTAGAGCTCAGGGTCCAAGGTCACAAAGTTCCACATTACCTGGATTATGTGGGGCTTCACTCGTGTGTGACGCTGGGCCCGAGCATGTGGAAAGAGCATGGCGGAGGTTGGTTTGTGGAGGTTGGCTGCCGGGGCTGGATCCCTTGGGGAGGGTAGGGGTCTCTCTTGCTCCCCTCTAGGGCACTCTGAGTGAAAACAGCCTGGCGTGGAGTCCCAGATAAAATGGTATGCATACTAACTCTCAAATATGGTTATATCTTATTTTCTAGAATTTGTGGATCAAGAAAAAATCTACAACATTTCTAGATACACATATGCTTACTTTTGCTGAAGTAAAGCATTTGATTTTAATTTTTTTTTTTGGTCATACCCAGTGATGCACAGGGATTAATCCTGTCTCTGTACTCAGGAATTACTCCTGGCGACCATATGGGATGCTGGGAATCGAACCCGTTTTGGCCGTGTGCAAGGCAAACACCCTACCAACTGTTCTATCTCTCCAGCCACCTTGATTTGAATATCGAAATTAAAAAAAAATAATTAACATTCACTGTTACTGATAGGGTTTCATGTATAACACTTTACCACCTTTCAGCTGTCTCCCTTCGGCTGTCTCTACACTTTCTTCAACCATAATTGCAGCCTTCTCTCTGTCCTAACAGTGCACTCATTTGTGTGTATAGAGTAACATCACATGAGGCTGACATCAAAGGACAGTGGATACAGGGGCCAGGGGCATTGCCCCATAGCTGGAAGCCTGCTTCATGAGTGGAGGGAAGAAGGCAGTTGGAATAGAGAAGGGATCACTAAGAAAATGTGGCTGGAGGAACCAGTTGGGATGGGAGATGTGTGGCGAAAGTAGATAATGGACCAAACATGATGACCTCTCAGTGTCTGTGTTGCAAGCCATAATGCCCAAAAGTAGAGAGAGGGTATGAGGAATATTGTCTGCCATGGAGGCAGGGGGAGGGTGGGAAAGGGGGGTTATACCAGGGATATTCGTGGTGTAGAATGTGCACTGGTGGAGGGATGGGTGATCATTGTGAGATTGTAACCTAAACATGAAAGCTTGTAACTATCTCACAGTGATTCAATAAAATTAAAAAATAAGTAAAACTAAAAAAGAAAGTATATATTAGCAATAAAACAAGATTAGAACTTTGAAAAAAAAAAAACAGTGCCCATAAGTGTCATGCTTCCTATTGAAGATCAGTTCTCATATACTTTATTGCCTTTTTGTTTGGGCATTTGTTATTATAACATTATGTTTCTCAAGATCCCACATGTGAGAGATATATTTCTTCCTGGTCATTCTCCTTCTGACTAACTTCACTCAGAATGATACTCTCCAAATCTACCTATATAGCTACAAATTGAATATTTTTATTGATTCTTGTGACTGAGTAGTATTCCATTGTGTAAATGTACCATAATTTCTTTAATCTGTCATCTATCCTTGGACACCTGAGTTGGTTCCAGATTTGGGCTATTGTGGGTAGTGCTGTAAGGAACACAGGTGTGCAATTATTTTTGGGTCCCTTTGGGTATATTCCAAGAAGTAGATTTCTAGGTTAAATGGGAGCTCATTTCTAGGTTTTCTAGAAATATCCATATTGCTTTCCAAAAAGGCTGGACCAATTGACATTTTCACAAGCAGTGAATGAAAACTCATCTTTCCCATTCATCCACACCAACACTGGTTGTTCTTGTCTTTTTTTGATGTGTGCCAGTCTCTGTGGTATGAGGTGATATCTCATTGTTCTGATTTGCATTTCCACAAATTGCTCTTGCTTTAATAAAGCTACTTTTAGATATTGAAGATTATCTTTGAAATTGAGAAATTAATTTCTATCATCTGGTGGATTTAATCTATTCAGTGAGTCTGCAAGAAATTTTCCTATGTATGGTCAAAGAGAGGGATTAAACTGAATAAGGCTTAGAGAGATGTGGTGTTTTAGAGTTGATAACAGAGAAAGACCAGCAACAGAGGAATGGCAGCTACATCTTAAAAATGAAGACTTTGCACACTGTCAGATCTGGTTCTGTTCCTGTGATAGCAAATGGTCCCTGGGTGCTGGAAGGAGTGATCCCTGTGCATAGAATCACAGAGTCAGAATGAGATACTCAAGAATGCTGGGTGTGGTTCCAATTCCACTCATAAAACTGCAAGCGAAAAAGGCAAGGAAACACTCTTTCCTAGAGCCAACAGAAAATAAAAAATCAATCTTTCCAAAACACAGACTGGAGCTTAGTGATGACTTGTTCTACTTACTGATCCCTAGATGATCAATATTTGCCTTCTTAAGCTATGCTTGTGGCTTGTTTTGGTTCTGCTTGGGGGCGACCAACCAGCAGTGTTCAGAACTTAGTCGTGGCTCTGTGTTCAGAGATCTCGCTTGGCATGGGTGTTGGGGCATGTGAGGTGTTGGGGATCAAATCCAGATCAGCAGGCTGCATCTAAGCAAATCACATACTATCTCTCTGGCCTCTCATGTTTGTGGGGATTTGCTAGCACAAGAGAAAAAACCTGTAAATCCACAGAATATGAATGGAAATTGGAAAATCTGAATTCAAAAAAGCCACAGGAAAAAAATCACAACTCTTAGAACAAACTTGATAATAGCTGCTGTGGTTCAGAAAGAGCCCAGGGCTAGGGAGATAGATACCTCAGAGGGTGGGACACAGGCTTTGCATAATCAGGAACCCGAGTTTACTGCCAGCTCTGCATATCCCTGGAGTGTGACTGAATATGACCTTGGTGACCCTAGGTGCTGCTGTGCCTGATTTAAGCATTGAATCATCTCACCTGGTAAACTGAGTATTGCTGGGAGTGGCCTCTGAGCACTGTTTGAGGCTCCCCATTTCCGCCCCCCAAATAAGACCTTGTACTGTTGGGTAAAAACTGACTTTTAAAATGCAATAGGGTATTTAACTACTCTATTCTATTTAACTACGCTATTTAATAGGGTATTAACTATGCTAGTTAACAAACTATCCAAAGATCAATTAATAAGTTTGATAGTCTTCAGAAATACAAGTCTATCAGCGTTTGGGCATTTGGGGATCTGAACTTTGTATAAATTATTTATAGGTAAGAAAGGCTCAATTCTGTCACCTGAAGGTAAAACATTGGTTTGGTGTAAAACATCTTTTTTCCTGATCACTTCTGGGTGCTCCCCATTGTTGTATAACTTACCTAATTACATTTTTAATTGCCTTAGTAAGGGATGAAAAATCCATTTAGTTTCTTATTCCCAGCAGTGAAAGCTTTGGTCAATATTGTGGTCGGCATTGATAATGATTATGTAAATCATGATTTTTTATCATCCGACTTTAGTACTTATTTGCCCCAAAGTATCATGAATTTCACTCTGCCTTCCATAGTAGAGGACAAATAAATCTTTCGGGCATCTTGTTTTTATCAATTTCAAGAGAAGGGAGAGATTAGACAAATTTTGATATGATACTGGGAATTATTTTCAGAAAATGACCCAG
This sequence comes from Sorex araneus, assembly GCF_027595985.1. NCBI lineage: Eukaryota > Metazoa > Chordata > Mammalia > Eulipotyphla > Soricidae > Sorex > Sorex araneus. The sequence goes on along the minus strand of NC_073302.1, from coordinate 183,873,634 downwards.
GGGAACTCACTAGTCAATCAATTTAAAGAAACATGATAGAACTGGAGAACAGGAGTCTTCACTCTTTGAAAACTAGATAAACGGGAGATTCTACACATTTAAAAGAAGGGACTAAAAGGCTTGTTAATAAAACAAGTCCGTGTATAAACTTCATTTCAAAAAGTTATAGCTTAGTTTCAGAGGTAGTTATATCATCAGAGAAATAATTTTGTGACTCTAAAAAGCTCTTACTATTAAAATAATGATGCTTTAGATTTTATGAATACACATTAAAAAGCAGAAGTCAGCTGGATAATTCAATGAATGCAGATTTTTTGCCTACATTGTATTTTTTTCAATACAATTTGCAGCTGTATAAATAATGCCATTCATAAACAGAACTTCGGCAAATTCAATTCTGTTTCTATTAATGTGGAATGTGCTAAAATTTTCCACTTTTGTTTGCCTAAAGAACATGTATGTCTTGGCACACAAAAGCTCTCTTGTGTTCACATAATTGTAAAAAGAGAAGAGGAGAAAAAAAAAAGGCTAAACACCCACTTCAAAATCCTCAGGGCATCATATAGTCCTCTTTCCAAAGAAGTCTATATTTTCAGACATGACGTGTATTACTGATTGTGGAACAAAATCCACTGTATAATTTCTGTGGTTGTCTAAAACTGACAAAACAGCTGGTGGAAAAAAGCTCATTGGCTGCTATTGCCCCAGATTTTCTTTCATCCCCCTCTGAGGAATACGTTTTCCGAGCATGTACAACAGAGTCCAAAAAGGGAGGTATTTTTGAATGAAACATGTTCTGTCTGACGCAAGTTCTAAAGTGGCCTGAACGGGAAGCTTTAGGAGCTGATGAGACTGGCTCCGCGGGGGCCTGACAGTAAGTCATGTAATACATCGATGAGTTTATGGGTTTCTCGGTTAGTAATTCCAGATGGTGTGTCTGTGCTCTGGCTGTACACTCCGTGTAAATCATCCCACTCACAATCAACAGATATCCAGAAGCACTTTAATTGGAAACATTTGTTTTTACCATTCATATATAACTTTCAATAGAATCTCATTCAAGAACATGAAGGACTTGGTTTTGGGTACAGTTGAATACATTTTTTTTCTGGAAAGCAGGTTTTGGCAGCGCCTGGGCTGCGTGGAATGACTTTTCCCGAGACTATATTGTTCAATACCATTGTGGTTTCGTGTTAAGAAACGTTCCTATAGACTCTTTGCCCTTCTCAGTACCTTCTTGCCAACTTTTATTTTGGACTAGAAAGTTCCTCAGGAAGAAAGCGTGTTTACCACAGTTGAAAAATGATGGCTGTTAATGCCAGGGTCTGGGTGTCGGCTCTTCAAGCCACCATCATTAATCTTAATTAGAAAACTAAAGCAAAGGTTTTTACCATTTGCAATTAATATGGAATCTAATTTGGATTCAGATTCCAAACTGAACCCACTGTCTGCCTCTGTTGGAAAGCGTGTTTCATACCTGCCAGTACCAATATTGTTTTAGTAACTGAGGAGAGTGCAGTGGCTTGACTGACATCAGAGTAATCTGTGTCGACCATAAGCATTAATCTTATTTAGAAAGTCAAGCTCAACTTTGTCAAAGAAGAAAGGTCTAGGGAAAAAAAAAGTTTAAATCAAGGCTATACATAGTTTCTCAAATACTGTTTTTCATCTGTGGATTTGGCATTTGGAATAACAGCCTTGTCTTTTGCTCTTCCTAATGTTACTCTCTAGTTTTGGGGAAAAAGTAAATGACAATTGAGCTCTTTGTGGGAAAATCAGATTTTTGATACGCTGGGAATGAAATGATAGAAGACATATAAAAAAGGAGAATCCTTTAGAGAATTATACATTTCCAAATTCTCATAGATATTACCCCAAACTTACTAAGGATATAAAGCTCCATTTAAAGGATATACTGGAAAGAACACATGAAATAATTTCAATTTTATTTTAATTGATTGATCTGAATGTGCTAAATATAAAAATATCTCTGAAAAGAATAGACTATATTCTTAGGGCCTCTATTTCTTTACCAAAGTTAGCTGCAATACCTCTGGTATTCATTTTTTCTAAAAGTCTATCAGTACATTTGAATATGACCAGGAGAGTAATGTTTAAAACCTAAATGAAAATTGTGTGACATTCAGAAGATATAATTTAATATTTCTCAAATTTGACAATGGTGCTCCCTCTCCCCCCACCCCGGGAATTCAGGGTGGATCAGGGCAGGTATTAGCATCCTATATGCAAATTAAAGAAGACAGATTCTCAGGAAGTAGGGCACTGAGTGATTCTATATTTTTCTGAAAAGGGGGTGGTAAGCCAAATTAGTTTGGGAACCATCAAATAAGTTTAAGTTTAAAAAATTACTAACAACTCTAAAAATCTGATAATCGTATGCAGGCAAAGTAAACATTTTGTTATATACATGCTTATTGTAAATATCAATTTACCAGAGTTCATAAAGTACATGTGATTATATATATATACATATATATATATATAATTTGTGTGTCACATATTTTTCTTTTAAATCATTAATACACAAATTCTTCTGGTGGGGGAGGAGGTCCACACTGTGTGCTCAGGGCTTTCTCTTGGTTTTGTGCTCAGGGATGGAGAGTATATATGGTACTTGGAACAAACTATTGTCAGCCATGTGTAAGGCAAGTGTAATGTCTTAACCCCTATACTCTGTCTCTCTCTGTGTCTTTCTCTCTCTCTCCTGTGCTCTTTCTCTCTCTCTCTCTGACACCTTCTTTCATACTTTTCTAGGGATTACAACTATTGGTGCTTTTCAGGAGTGCGACAGAATGAACCAAGAGTGCTAGAGATCAAGCTTGGGCCTGTTTTACACTTAAACTTGTCCCCTAATCTTAAACACTTTTTCAAATATGAAAAGGAAGGGAGGGTGGGAGGCAGACATAGGAATTAAATCAGAAATAAAATTCCTAGTATCTAATGTTTAGCAAATTGATGACTACTTTGCCTTTCAGCTTTCACCTGCCCAGGTCAACAAAGCTGATCACCAACATTTCAGTGTTTTATCTAGTTTTATTTTTTTCGAGATGAAAAGTGTGACTAAGAATTTTTCTGAAAAGTGTTACCTTTCTGGTGCTGGGCTTATATTGTCTCTAATCAAAGTTTGCTTTTTGATTAAAATAAATAAAGAATTAAAAGCACTGGTTACAAGTAAAAAGTGTGCATTATTCTTATGAAAATTCATTATATTCCTCATTTTGTTTTTTGGGGGTCCACACTCAACATTCTCAGGTTTTATTCCTAGCTCTGTGCTCAATAATCACTCCTGACAGTGCTCAGGAGACAATACATGGTGTTAGGGATCAAATCTGTGTCTGGCATGCACCTTACCCACTCTACTATACTTCCAGCCCATATTTTGTATTTTAACCAAATGTAAAACTATCCCCCACAAAATATTTTAAACAAAGCATTAACATACTCAATAATTATTGATTGAAAACAGAATACAATTAAATAGAGACTCACAGCATCTAATGCTATTATCTTCAAAATAGACCTTGATTTTTAATTTTTTGCCTACATAGAAAACCTTCTAAAATCACTGTCTTATTACTATTCTTTTGGACCCAACTTACTCCACATGAGCAGAAGTGAATTTCACCAATCACTAAACAACTTGGCTCCAGCAGTTCTAAGAGAGGCAGGAACTGAGATGAATTTTGCTCTTTCAAAGAACATTCACTCTTGCCTTGTCAGTTTCATCATGGGAATGGTGTTTCTCCCAGAATTTTCTATAATATGGTTTTATGTGTGTATACAAGTGACTTTTCAGTGTTAGACATTCAGCACTAGAATTCTATTAAAATTGTGCTATTCTGACTCTGCAAGATGCTGGATGAATTAACTTGGGGATCATTTATATAGACAATATTCATTATTCTTACTTAGAAAGGCATATTTGCTCATGGCCATGAAAGGGTTTTATTTTGTTTTGAATTCCCAGTTGGCAACTAAATCAAAAACCCATTTCCAATAACTGCCAGTGCAGACTTCACATATTCCTGTGCTCCATTTTCTCCACTCGCCTATAAAGTGTAAGTGTGATAAAGCTACAGAATAATCTTCTCTTGCAAAGGCCATCAGTAGCCACCTAGTTTGTATGCTCTTATCACTCTGTGTTTCTCACTAAATACAGCATTGTTTTATCTTCTAATCTCTAGTTATCAACTCCTTCATTATAATCAAAAGGGAATTGTGCTAGTAAATATGATGAATTGGGAGACATCTTTAAAATCTGTAGTCTAGAGAGTAACTCCAGCAGTACACAAATTCTTTGTGATGAATTTGAAATACTTTAACTCTGGAACACATTATCATCTGCTTTCAGTGACTTTTTTTTAAGGCTGGCAATCTGTATGGTTTTAAAGCAGTTAAAAAAAAAAAAGGGGGAGAAAAGAACATCTCAGAAGAAATCTTGGCCATCTCAGAGGTAATCCCTGTTCAACATTTAGTACCATATATTGAAAGATACTAATGCTCAATGGCCTATTGTGGCTATTTGAAGATTTTTCTTATTTGTAGGGAAACCTTTTGGAGTGGATACAAGTTTTTATTTGTCAGAATAGGGAAAAGACCCAATTGTTTAAAATACAGAATGAAGTTAAAATTTGAAACTAGTCCAGTATTTATTGAATCTATTAGTAAATGAATTGAAGATCTCAATTGCTCTACCATTTAAGATCTTCCAACATACAGTGACTCTGGATCAACATGCAAATGGCAGTTTTTCATATTGAGCAAATACTACAATGATATTCATGTTTATGACTGTCTATCAGCTTATAACTTTTACTTGACCTGGTGTTATGGTTTATAAGTGCTACTGAATATTTAAATTAAAATCAAGTAATCTAGAAAATAAACATTTAAGGTAAAATGTATTAAAAAACAATTTAAGTTAAAGGTAAAATGCTTATAATCAGATTTTAACACTTGCTCACAGCTTTCTGAAAATAACTATAAGTCATTTAGTAATAATATCTTCTGATAAAGCTTATTACAAATATTCACCTCAGTATTGATACTCACTTGGGGAAAGGAAGGTGGGGGTATAAGAAATAACATAAAGAGAAAACAAAAAATCATATCCATATAATATTTATAGAAATACAAGGCTAGCAATAGCAGTTTTGGAACAACTGGATCTAGAATCTAAAAGTGGCAAATTAAAATGATTATATCATGCATAATTAGTGATGCCTAATTGTTTTCAGTTAAAACAATTGAGCATTTTTTAGAGTTGTTGAACTCAGGTGATACGTATGTTAAGTCATGCAGTGTTTTCCTTGCATGACTAGAGGCCACACAAGTCCCTAAAGTAAATAATTATGTGGCCTGTTCATCAAAGCATCAAAGAAAAAGAAAGTTAAGTGGAAGGAACATCAGTGTTCATATGCCAAAATTTGATATTCATAAATTTTCCTTGAAGAAAATAATTGGCTCTTGTGTAACCATTTATCTTAGATGCTACCTTCTTTCTCTACAATGTGTTCTCATACTGTTTCTTTTATCCCTTAAACACACATAGCAGGAGCTGTGCAAAATTCTTGAAAGGAATATATATGTGTATATATATGCATGTATGTACATATATACACATATATATGTGTATGTATATACACACACTTATATAAACTCTGACATATCTACTTGGAAGTTAAATTTGAAATCATAATGTAGCACTGTCTGTAGCACTGTCATCCCGTTGCTCATCGATTTGCTCGAGCGGGCATCAGTAACATCTCCATTGTGAGACTTGTTACTGCTTTTGGCATATCAAATATGCCATGGGTAGCTTGCCAGGCTCTGCTGTGCGGGCGGGATACTCTCGGTAGCTTCCTGTGCTCTCTGAGAGGGACAGAGGAATCAAACCCGGGTCGGCCAGGTGGAAAACAGACACCCTATCCCCTTTGCTATCGCTCCAAGCCTTTGAAATCATAATGTACTGTCATAATTTAGGTTACTTGTGTTCTTTTTAAGTTAGGTTCAGGGGAGGTTATAAATAACAGTATTTTCATTTCTGAGAGAGTGATGACCATTCTCTGCGTTCGGCCTCACCCTATGCCACACACACTAATTCGATAGTTTTCCTGGAAAAGCAGCTTCCCCTCGTCTTCCAGAGCACAACTCCTCCCAGACAATGTGGTAACACAGGTTTCACTGCCAGAAAACAGACCGACCTTCTGGAGCTCCTCTCCCATCCTGTGAAGAATTAGATGCAGCATTGCCAACCTGGTTCCTAACTGTTTTGTCTGCCAGCCTGGAGCCTGTCACCTTGAGCAGACTTAACCAATTAGCTCAGTCCTTTGGTTTCTGGCTAGACTTGAATTAGAGGAAGCTTTCAAGGCATTTCAGTGGAGGTTTAAATCCTGACCCTTCTGATGAATAAGTAGTGTCAAGATTCTGAAAATTTATTTTGTGAAAATGCAGTAGCACCAGTGCTAACTTTTATGGAAGGCACTGAAAATCCTAATACGCCTTTTTTCTAATGTACCTGGGAAAGGTGTAGTTTTCCCAGTGAGTAATGATACTTTTCTTATTTTCATCTGGAGAGGTTAAATAGCATTGTAATAGCAAAATAATATCTATCGCAAAGAGTCCTCCTATTTTAAATTAGAACAGTTCAATATTTCTTAAATGCTGCTATTTCAAAACTAGTACTTCTAAATGAAGTTCAACAAAATGCTCCTGTCCAGAACTATGAGAAGACAGCCCACGGTAAATAAAGTCAGCTTATTTTTTTATCCTAAGAAAATAGCAATTTGGATATAAAACCTTAAATGTCTTTAATACTAATATACTTACTTGCTATTTTCAAAGTGATGTCTGAAGCAGTTAATGAAAAAGGCTGGTGGTCAAAGCAGGTTGCTACAAGCAAAATAAGGAAAGAATGTTAGAATAAAAATCCTTGAGAATGGGCCAGAGAGATAGAATAGTAGACAGAGTGCTTGTCCAGCATGTGACCACCCATTTCTATCCCTTGTATCCCATATGGTCTTATGAGCACTACCAGGAATAATGTAAAAGAAAAGAGAAAAAAGTCTTAGAGAAGAATTCAGAGAAGCGTAATGTTAAACCAAATGAATATCTACTTTATATCAATAAAAGGTTCAAAATTTTTCATGAAACAAAAATAATGCGAAGGTGGAGAAATAAAGAGACAGAGGGAGATAGATAGATGGATAGATAGAGAGAGACAGAGACAGACAGACAGACAGGCAGACAGACAGAGAGAAAGAAAGTGTCTGCCATAGACACAGGCTGGGAGGGAAACTGGTGACATTGCTGGTGGGAAATGTATACTGGTGGAGGAAGGAGTGTTGGAACATTCTATGACTGAAACCCAACCATGAACAGCTCTGTAAATGTGTATCTCACAGTGATTCAACTAAGAAAAAAAAAAAAAAGAAAATGATTCAGCTTAATAACAAGTAGATTATAAAAGTCCAATTCTGTGTTTTATCAATAATGATTTATAAAATGGAAAAAATCGCATTATTATCTCTAAATAATGATTTCTAAGTAAAATTATTATTTGATAAAAAATATTTTTAGAAATAGTAATATTTTGCCTAAGTAAGATAACTATGATGCATAAGGATTATATAAACAATGAAATATGGACAAAGGCTACAATTAAGATTCTTTAATTTTGTTTTGTTTCTTTTGGGGCCACACCCAGAAATGCCGCGGGGTTATTTCTGGCTCTGCACTTAGGATTTAATTCTGGCAGTGCGCAGAGGACTCTATGGGATGTTGGGGGTGAAAGCTGTGTCGCTGCATGCAAGACAAGCACCCTCCCTGCTGTTCTATCTCTCTGGCCCTGAGTTTGTTAAACGATCTGGCAAGAGTTTCAAAAATTAGACAAGATAAAATAAAGAACTTAACACTGAGTAATTTTGGAATATGTTTATATCTTTAGCATAGCACTGTGTGTCTCACTGTCATCCCCTTGTGCATGGATTTGCTCGAACGGGCATCAGTAACGTCTCCATTGTGAGACTTGTTGTTACTATTTTTGGCATATCAAATGTGCCATGGGTAGCTTTCCAGGCTCTGCTGTGTGGGCGGGATACTCTCGGTAACTTGCCGGCCTCTCCGAGAGGAACAAAAGAATCGAACCCGGGTCAGCCGCGTGCAAGGCAAATGCCCTACCCACTGCGCTGTTGCTCCAGCCCAATCTGTAGCATACCATATAAATATAATATGTGCATATAAACCTCAAACAATGTTGTTTACTATAATAATTATTTTATATATTACATTATTTAGAATTATATATGTTATGAGCTAGGAAGATATATTTCAGAGAAAAACTTTGCCCCTTTTTGGGGCTGGAGAGACTTTCAAAGGGCACAAGTGCCCGCTTTGCTTTCAGGGGCCTGGGTTCAATGCCCAGCACTGATGCTTCCTAACACCATTGGGGCGGCCTGCATGGACCACCAGATATGACCCTGGAACCGAGATGAAGCACATCATTTGTTTTATCAAAATGCTTTAGAGCAAAATCAATAAATTCTAAAATTCCAATCTAATGTCCCTTAAGAGCATTGAAAATAGATACAAACAAGACACTCAGTGATACTCCTGATCACATAAACTAGCTTGCAGATGAAATCTTTCAAGATTCACAGTTGAATAAATATTTGATGTTCTTGTACAGGAATACTTATTTTTATTATCATTTTCTTTTGCCAAGGACTGTTTAACCCATGTTCTCATACACATGAGGCCCTCACTATACAGTGAGGCACATTCTCAGCCAAATAATAGTTACTATTTAAAATCTGGGGACAGACTGTTGGTACAGGTGGTAGGGCATTTGCCTTGCATGCAGCCAACCCAGATTGTTAGTACCGCATATACTATCCCACTGGCAGAAATGATTGCCTGAGCACAGACTACCACCAGGAATTAGCCCTGAGCACTGCTGGAAGTGGCCCCCAAGCAAATAAAGTAAAATGTATAATATCACTGCAGTGAGATTCAGTGCTTCTCAAAACAGGCTTGTTCTTAAATCTTGATTTCTAAAGTTTAGCAAGAACCAAGAAGAGTCAAACCTCCCCAGTAAAAAGCTGGCATATTAAAAATGAAAATATTCTTATAAATTAAAAATAACAAATCTGTGTGAGAGCAATTAAGGGACTGACAGTTCCTAATAGAAAATCAAAAAGAATTTTGAGACAAAAACTTGCTTAGCAGAAATTTCTTTTTCACAATAGACTTGGTGTGGCAGTATTTTGGGAAATGCATGTCTACTAAATAAGCTGACATGAAAAATGCAGATGTGCTACACAAGTTTATAGGAAAGTACTTAAAATGTAAAACTTAAAACATTAAATTAAGAGATCTTAAGCATGAAGCTGTATGGATGTCCACTGTGATCACAAAATACAAATCAAAATAGTTATTGGACCTTATTGTAGGCTAGTTTGACAGGTGTAAGCTAAGACTTTTGTAATAGAGGATATAAATTTAATAGGCCAATAGATATCCAGGAGCATATATTGGCTAATATTGTATATTATATATGGGGAAAATAGCATTTTTAAGTGTGAGCTCTGCTTCAACTATGACCAATAGCTCAATTCCTAAATGTTTAACCAAAAGAAATACTTAAAAAGTAGTGTAGTATGTTATACGCCATTCTAAAAATCTCCACATTCTAGCCCATGGTCTGTAATTTCTCTTCTTTAAGGGGTCTCTGTCTCTCTCTCTGTCTCTCTGTCTCTCACTGTCTGTCTGTCTCTGTCTCTCTCTCATTCTCTTTCCTCTTTTGTATTTCCTAAATAAAACTACTTTATATGCATGAAGTACACTGAATAATGTGTACAAATGAATTTGAGAAAAGTGATCTTGATAGATAAAAATCCCTGTTATATAAAACCCAAAAGTAAGAAAATAGTTTATTTAAATCTTACAATGAAATAGCATACATCATGAAAAATAAATAATAATAGATAATATATGTGCTAATATAGATCATCTTATAATAGTGTTGAATAGAAAGACTGCACAAACTTTTACATAAGCATAAACTTTTTTAAAGGAAGCTAAATTAGCATATTAAAATATAAAAAGACTTTAGTAATAAAATGTGAAAATAAAATTAATCTATAAATTTAATAGCTAGTGGATTTGTAAGTGTATGGTGAAGGAGAGAATAGACTTTTAGTCATAAACTAAAATACTTCAATTAAAATAGTGTGGTACTGGAGTAAGGATAGATTCTCAGACCAATGAAATAGAATTGAGTCCAGAGATAAAGCTTCAGGTATATGGACCGTTATTTTTTGTTGAAGAATCAAAAATATGAAGTGAAGCAAGGAAATTCTCTTTAACTAATAGTACTCAGAAAGCTGGTCAATAATACACACAAGATGAATAACTATGACTCATGTACACCATGGAATATTACTTGGCTGTAAGAAGACAAAAAGTTCTACAGTTTGATGGTCTCTGATGGGTCTGGTCTCCGATGGGTCTGCAGAGTGCCATGTGGGGAAGTTAGTCGGAGGGAAAGAGACTGACGCAGAACGATCCTTAGATGCCCCCGTGCTTGCTGTACTCTCTCCAGCTCCCCAGTTCAGTAATTTTTCAATAATATTTTTGGCTTGCCACTGTGTTTGCCATTCTTGTTTTATAAATTGTCTCCATTCTACCTATAGATAATGTGTTCACTGGTGTCTGAAATTTGTTAGGGAAAAATTGGAGGGCCATAAAACTAAGATGAGCTGCAATCGTGGTTTTTTTTAATTTATATTTTGCAAAGTTCCTGAAGAATAATTTCTTATCAAGTTAGTGAGAGTCATGATATACTTCAAAGTCTCTTGTTCTGCATTAGAATTTTTAAAATTCCAGGCAGAGTTACTGTACTTGTATAAGTTTATTACATGTTTGTTTTTTCTCTTGGATTTCTTTTTTTTTCCTAGTGGAAACTTCATTTATAGCAATACTGCGATTTCTAGCATGTTCAGTATATTTCATCCCATTGCTCATAGATTTGCTCGAGTGGGCACCAGTAAAGTCTCCATCATGAGACTCGTTGTTACTGTTTTTGGTATATCAAATACTCCACAGGTAGCTTGCCAGGCTCTGCCATGCGGACAGGATACTCTCGGTAGCTTGTCAGGCTCTTCGAGAGGGGCAAAGGAATCGAATCTGGGTCAGCCTTGTGCAAGGCAAACGCCCTACCCACTGAGCTATTGCTCCAGCTTGTATATTTCATATGTATCTAATTTAGTTTTTACTCCCATAAAATATTTTTCCTGTTACCTGTACTTTTCCTTTTTTCCTTGACTGTGCCATATTCAAAAAGTTGCTTCTAGCCCCTCATCCCCCTTTTTTTCTTGTATTATTTTTCCCTTTTAAACTGGGATCTTTGCCGTTAAAAATGTGTTCTGGGGCCATAGCAGTAGTGTAGCAGATTAGCTGCTTGCCTTGCACACAGCTGTCATCCCGTTGTTTGTCGATTTACTCGAGCAGGCACCAGTAATGTCTCTTTTACACTCAGCCCTGAGATTTTAGAAGCTTCTCCTTACTCATCTTTCCCAATGATTGGAGACTCTTTCAGTGTTTGGGGAATGAGACCTGTTGTTACTGTTTTTGGTATATCAAATACTCCACGGGGAGCTTGCCAGGCTCTGCCATGCGGGCGGGATACTCTCGGTAGCTTTCTGGGCTCTCTGAGAGGTATGTATGTATCTGTTACTGTATTTGGGATATGAATACACTACGGGGAGCTTGCCAGGCTCTCCTGAGTGGACAATAGACTCTCGGTAACTTGTCAGGTTCTCCAAGAGGGAGAACTAGGCTATTAGATGTCATAGGGCCGCTCATTATGCTCTCCTGGGAGCTTGGTTTTATAGTCTCTGGATGTTGGCTGTTGTTGGGATTACACAGCGCTGGGGGCAGTCCCTGGGTGTGACTGTCTAGCTATTGGAAAATGGGGGATCTGGGTGGAAGAGGCCCAGTCCCGATCCAAGCAGGTTTGGAGATCTCAGGCCCGGGTCCTGCACAACTGGGTTCCTCTGCCGGTACCTTCATGTGAGGCTAGTCCGAACATGTGGAGAGGGGCCTTGAGCATCGCTGTGGCTGGGTTCTAGAGGTCTTTAACAAACAAAGCAGTCCATAAACAAAGCAAAAAATTAAAAATCCCTACATATTTATCTTTTCTTTTTATGTGTTATGTTTACTTAGTCATCATGCTGTCATGTATTTTATATTTAATCCTCTTCAGAGTTTTTGATTTTATAGCATCTAGATTACTATCCCTTAACTTCATTACTACTGTATGTAAACACGAATTTCCTTTGTCTAATCTACTTTAGTTTGTTACTTGAGGCATGATGAGAAAGAGAGAAAAAGAGAGATGTCTTTGTTTTATATCCATGACATTTCTTACATTTCTTCATTATATGACATGACATGATCCAGGATTCCCTGCAATTAGCTACATGACAAAACTTGGGTCCTCAAATAATTCCTTCAATTTCACACACTTGAAATTAGCTCAGGTTTTCATGAGTTTGGGCCTCTGTTCTTCCTAGCTGCCTACTTATTATGTTTATTTTCATGATTATTTGTGTTCAAATTGGTGGAAACTGAAGAGAATTTAAGAGTTTTATTGAGTCATTTTTTTTTTGGACATTAGTACGTTACTTTCATGTGAACATTAGATAAGCAGACCTATCTTCTTGGTCAAGAGTTTTCAATGATTATGGCCTGAAATTTCACTTCTGAATTGGTTTGTAAATAAATTTTGAAATTTCTGTGTTATTGTTACTATTTTTAAAGTTTTATCTAATATTGAGAAGCTAGATTTTGTAATCCTGGTTTTAAATTCAGAACTCGCCTTTTGAAATGATATATTCATAATTGAAAAATACAGAGTAATTTTTTGTGAAAGGTTTAATAGTTATTTTACATTTAAAAAAATTCTCTTTCAAATTTATTCTTTAGAATTTTTTTTAGTTTGATCATCCAAAGGCAAATTCATTATTTGGAGTATATAAAACTTTTGTAATCATGTAAGAAGCAAATATAAAATAATTATTTTCATTTTGTACAATTCAATGTTTTAATGTTCCCAGTAAACTATTGATCAGAAGTACCTTATATATTAAGACTATCACAGGGGCCGGAGAGATAGCAAAGCAGGTAGGGCGTTTGCCTTGCACTCGGCTGACCTGGGTTCCATCCCCGGCATCCCATATGGTCCCCCAAGCACTGCCAGGAGCAATTCCTGAGTGCAAAGCCAGGAGTAACCCCTGAGTATCGCTGGGTGTGACCCAGAAAGCAAAAAAAAAGAAAAAAGACTATCACATATGAGTATAACTAATATTACATATATACAGAATATGTTTATGTGGGCAATTCTGAGAGACAGAAGGTTTAACCTCAAATCACATTTATTTACTCTTCTGTTAATTTAAATTTTATTGACATATAATTCAAAGCCATACAGCTCACTCATTTAAAATATAAAAATTTAGTGTCTTTTAGTATGTTTCCAAAGCTCTGCACCCATAATCACAATAAATTATAGAGCATTGAAAATTCTATAAAGATAAAATGTGTTAAAAATTTCAATGTGTTAAAATTTTAGAGCTGGGTTTTCCACAAATTTCACACTCATTAAAACACCCCATTATAAAATTAATATATATATATATATATATATATTCAATTACATACCTGCATTCATTCCAGTGGAAAGCAACTTTACCTAACTCTCATTTCTTGTTCCATGCTACTGATATTTGTTCACTAGTTTATCTCACTGCACTTGGTGCTTTAGTGAATGTTGTTATTAGGTTTCTGTTTTTTTCTGATTAGGGCTATTTTAAAAATCTACCTTAGAATTGGTGAAATATCGCCAGCACTTGGTTACTCAAACTCACTGTATACAGCCAATTAGTGCCCCTAAATGACAGGTTCTGAAAAACAAGAATGATAATCCACATTTCATTTTCAATTAAGAAAAAAAAAATGAAACAATACAACTTTGCCACTCTCCCACAAAATTTAGAGAATTCAAGTGTCAGTATTCAAACTTGACTTGCTGCTACAATATGACAATGATATTAATATCAAGAGTTTGAGTCACAATTGCTTAAAAAGCTTGTTGTTCTGTCAAAGACAGTTACATTGTAGAATAAGTACAGTATAAACTAGGGATCTCTTGAGCACTTTGTTCCATAGGAGATATCTTTTATATGCCACGGCCCTCTCTACATTAGAAGGTGAGAGGTGTATATTTTGACTTAATTGGAAACATTCATTTCCTGGAGAAAAGACAATTCACAGAGGCCTACTGCGGAGAGCAGACTCACAATTCAAGATGTAAAATGGACTAGCACAGTCACAAAAACAATGAGGAACTGAACCGACTGCAGGCAAATCGTTTCCATTCATTACAGAATGAAAGTTCAGCCTGGACTATTTCATTTTGTATTGCTTTTTGCAACCTCATAATCTGTTTAATGGAAGTAATTTGTTAATAAAACAGTGGTAATGAAACAGAAGTATCTGTTTACAGCAGGGCCTTATATTTCTTGTGCGTATGCCTACTTTCATTATTCATAGAGAAAGGTACACAGTTTGGGCTGGTATACATCAGCCATAGAAAACCACTTACAGGCTGTGCAGAAGGGCCATCAGCAGTAGCCTATAATGTCTGTATCTGGAATTGTTATTGCCCCCTTTGGAGAATTTTTTCAACCTTCAAGGCAATAGATCTTGAAGCAAGCTAAAAGCTACAATAAAAACATATTTTATCTTTAGACCTTTAAACAATATCTCTTTGATCTAAATGGGCTCTTTGCTCCAGCAATTATCACCTAAGTTTTTCTCATTTCTTAACTTAGGAACCTTGCAATCTAGTCTGAACCAACAGCAAAATTCTAGAAATAGAATTCTTTTTAAAAGAATTCCTCATGTATCTCTGCATGTTTATTTTTCCTTTGTTGCACTTAAGCTTATTAATAGAACATTTGAGATTTTTGTGTAAGCTACATATAATATTGAAAATTCTTGATTAAAATAAGTAGAAAATCAAATCTAAAATAAAATAAACATCAAAAAAGATACATGATTTTGAGAGAGGTTACAATGTTTCAGCTTTGAAAAACACATTTTCTCAGTTCAATGTAATAACTGAAATTCAAAAGGAGTATTTAAAAGCTATTCACATTTCGTATTTGTGAAATTTATTAATATATATCTGGACATAGGAATGCATGAAGAATGTAAATGTCATTTTATATTATGTTGCAAATGCCTTGTGGTTTCTTACATTAAATCCAAATTCTTTAAAAATAATAAATTATTGGAGGCAGAAAAATAATAAAGTAACAGGGTGCTGTTTTTGCATGAGGCTGAACCAGGTTCGATTCCCAGCACTGCACATAGAAATGATTACTGAGCTCAAAGTCAGGAGTAAGTCCTGGGCACTGCCAGATCAGTAGACCCAAATAATAACGATAATAATAATAATAGTAATAATAATAATAATGGGCTGGAGCTATAGCACAGCAGTTGGGCATTTGCTTTTCACGCTGCTGACCCAAGTTCAATTCCTCCGCACCTCTTGGAGAGCCTGGCAAGCTACCAAGAGTATGAGCCCACGCGGCACAGCCTGGCAAGCTACCCGTGCGTATTGGATATGCCAAAGACAGTAACAATAAGTCTCTCAATGAGAGATGTTACTGGTGCCCGCTCGAACAAATCGATGAGCAATGGGATGACAGTGACAATAATAATAATAATGAGAAAAAGAGAAGAAGAAGAAGAAGAAGAAGAAGAAGAAGAAGAAGAAGAAGAGAAGAAGAAGAAGAAGAAGAAGAAGAAGAAGAAGAAGAAGAAGAAGAAGAAGAAGAAGAAGAAGAAGAAGAAGAAGAAGAAGAAGAAGAAGAAGAAGAAGAAGAAGAAGACAATTATTGTAGAAGTGTGGTCAGAGGTTTAGCTATGATATCAATTAGATCATATTAATATCACTGGGATAGAAACAAGAAATCTTAATTAAACCAGTTAAAGTGGCATTTAGAAAAATAACTAAGTTTTATTTTTTGAACCATGATTTGAACTAAAAGTTATATGAGCATTTCAAATCCTTACACATGATCAAATTGAATATTATCAGTATGGGAGACTATATCTGCCTGCTAATATGTATAATAAATATCGTGCCATGTATCAACTATAAGTCAGGGGCCAGAGCAATATTACAGTACAATAGGTTTCCCCACAGCCAACCAGGATTTGATCCCTGGCATGCTACTATATACCCCCCAAGCACTACCGGGAGGAGTTCCTGAGAAATGCCAGGCGTGGTTCCAAACCAAAAAGAAAAACAAACACAGCATCAACTATAAATGAACTAAGAACCTTACACACTTTATTGTGACAACATTACATAATCCTTTTCAGGTGGTTTATCATGTAAATTAAGAATAATGTTAATCCCTACCTTAGTAGATACTTATTGTTAACTAAAATCATGAATCAGTGTTTATAATCTGAAAAAAGAGTAAGCATTCAGTTAAAATTTCAAGCAAAAGTAGATTTGGAAGAGGTAGTGAACTACCAATTAGGAAAGTATTTGTTGGACTTGTATGTGCAGAATGAAAGCCAGATAAAGGGATGAGGTATTTTGAATACCTTCAAATATTTTTCCTAGGAATATTTCCATCAGATTTAAAAATAAACTATTACTATAAGTCAAGGTGCTTAAAAGTCATTATACTTGTAGGTATCGTCATTATTTCTAGTCTCTAGCACTCAAGACAAAATTGGACAGGGATACACTTTTGTGTGACATTGACCATTGTATGCATGACATGATCATTTCTTGTAATAGAAATAATGACACAAATCAAAATGGGGGACCATATCTAACATAGGACAGTTCTATGTAAAGATTGGGAGCACTGGTCTGTGAAGGAATACTAGATAGTTATGAACCTTCAGCAAAGTCTAACTAATGAATGGATTTATTTCTTTAGATTTTTCTCCTGACTGCTGAGAGCAAGGTTAATGACATACTATAAGGGATGAAGCACAAAATAAAATAAGAGACCCTTTGTTCAAAGAAAAGGAAACAAGTGCTAGCAAAGTACTAAATTAAAAACTTTGTTTTGTTTTCTCTCTCTCACTCTAGGTCCAAAATACATGGCTTCTTTTTTTTTTTTTTGGTCACACCCAGCGATACTCAGGGGTTACTCCTGGCGTGCTTGGGGGACCATATGGGATGCCGGGATCGAACCCAGGTCAGCTGCGTGCAAGGCAAACGCCCTACCCGCTGTGCTATCGCTCCGGCCCCCAAAATACATGGCTTTAAAATGGCCTTTCACCTGACATTCTGTCTGCTGCTGAACCATCCCAGGTGAAACGTGCCTCCGGCTGATATCACTGGGCCTGTTCCAAACAGGGGCAAATATCTAATGGAAGAGAAAGCGCCTCTTTCCTGGGTGGGTCCCTGCAGCCTCCACACTCCAGCTCTGACAGAGTCACTCAGCTAATTACATGCTGTTCACAGTTATTCTTCCTGTTATTCTGTGAGGATGAAGAGGGAAGACAGAGATCAACCTATAGCTAAATTTCTTAATATCTTTTAGGGGAATTAACTACAAAAACTCACTCCTCAACACAGCAAGTAAAATAAGAAACCAATGGGTAAAACTTGTAGCAACCCACCAAAATCAGCAAGCAAAAACAATATCACCAAAGATCTAACACCAGTAAATCCTCAGTCAGCGCTTTAGCGACACTGTGATAAGGATGTATAATGTGTTCAAAGAAACACTCGCACAAGTAGTCAGCAAAGTATATGAAACTTTGAGAGTCACTTGTATCACTTGTCATCCTGTTGTTCTTCGATTTGCTCAAACAGGCGCCAGTAATGTCTCCATCCATCCCTGTCGTGTGCTTGTGTAGCTCAGTAGTATCTGCTCGCTCCAGGAACATGAAGGGCCTCAAACTATTTGTTCAGGGTTTTGACAAAGAGGGGTTTTGAGGAGAGTCAAGTGGAAAAAATAATTACTATAGTTGGAAATGACAGAAATGAAGAACATGGTAGGTAATATTAAAAAAGTCAATAGAACTATGAACAGCAGAATAACAAGCTGAGCATGAGATCATAGAGCTGCAAAATGAGGAGGAAACCACTAGGAAACATCACAAGGTAGAAAATAGTCTGAAAAGAAATGAATAGACTATGAGGTAATTGTTGGATCAGTGGAAGAACAGTGGAAGAATCGTCAGTTTCCCTCAAGTACAGGAAAGCAACTGTGATTAAAAACAAACAAACAAACAAAACAGAGTTAAAAGAAATCAGTCAGAACTTCCTAAAGTTGAGGATTACAGGCACCAATATCCAAGAGGCCTGAAGGGCCCGAGTGAAAATAGACCCAATTAGGAGAACTCTAAGACATGTTATATTCAAAATAACAGACTCCGAAGACAGACTACTATTAGCAGCAAGATCAAAAAAGAAAGCTGCGGGGCTGGAGCGATAGCACAGTGGGTAGGGCGTTTTCCTTGCACGCGGCCGACCCGGGTTCGATCCCCGGCATCCCATATGGTCCCCCAAGCACTGCCAGGAGTAATTCCTGAGTGCAAAGCCAGGAGTAACCCCTGAGCATTGCTGGGTGTGACCCAAAAAGCAAAAAAAAAAAAAAAAGAAAGCTGCATGCAAAGGAAAACCAATTAGATGTCCAGCAGACCAAGCAAATGAAAATACAAGCCAAAAGAAAACGGAAGGATATAATGCAGAAGCTCAATGAAATGAACATCGCACAAAGAATACTTTATTCAAGCTAGATTATGGATCAGATTTGAAGGGATTCTACACAGCTTCATAGACAGGCAAAAGTTCAGGATGAATTCATAGCCTTGAAAACAGTTTTTCAAGAAACATCAAAATAACTCTTTTAAAGGGTAGGAGAAATTTCTGGTCATGTGGCTTTGAACCTGACAAGCTATTGAGAGTGTCCTGCCCACACAGGCGAGCCTGGTAAGCTCCCCGTGGTGGTGTATTCATATGCCAAATACAGTAACAATGGTGGATCTCATTATCCTGACCCTGGAAGAACATCTTATGCAAAACTGTTGAGAAGGATGAGTAAAGAGAGGCTGCTAAAATCTCAGGGCTAGGACTAATGGAACCGTTACTGGCCTGCTCGAGCAAATCAATGAGCAACGGGATAATAGTTATAGTGATAGGTGTTGAGTTTGAAACTCACTAGTGGAACATATGGTTGTCCTCTACTAGGCTAAGAAGGGTTAAAAACACAGAGCAGTAATCACAAATTTGCTTTTATTGATTTATTCTCTGATAATTCTATTGGCCCTTCTTTTAAGTCATTTTGGACCAGTATCACTGTAGTATTGTCATCCCGTTGTTCATCGATTTGCTCCATTGGGCATCAGTAATGTCTCCATTGTGAGACTTATTGTTACTGTTTTTGGCATATTCAATATGTCACAGGTAGCTTGCCAGGCTCTACCGAGCAGACAGGATATTCTCGGTAGCTTGCTGGGTTCTCCAAAAGGGAGGGAGGAATCGAACCCGGGTTGGCTGTGTGCAAGGCAAACACCCTACCCGCTGTGCTATCACTCTAGCCCTTGGACCAGTAATATAAAATAAATGTGTTAGATGCCTGACAAAGCAGATTGGTGCGGGGAAAGCGTCAATTATGACAGGAAATAGATTCAAGCTATTAAGATTCAAGCATAAAATAAAATTTAACACAATATGCTCTAACATGCCAGAGTTGAAAACTTAGTTATGTAAATGAGAATAGGCATTATACTATATTATACTAAATGAATGAAAATTCTTTATTTATATAGGCCAACATCCTATAGCAGTCAGTCACTACAAATTGACATCTGTTGGTTTACTTTTTGATAATTCCATTTGACACTTCTTTAAATTTTGTTGGATAAAGTAATATGAAATAAATTTGTTATATGTCTGCCAAGGAAGTGGGCAAAGTGTGGCAGGGGACAGGTAGAGGGAAGGAGAGATTAGTGTTGGGATTGGTGTTGGAAGCATATGCCTGCAAAAACTCTATTATGAGTACATTTTTTTTTTTGCTTTTTGGGTCACACCCAGTGATGCTCAGGGGTTACTCCTGGCTTTGCACTCAGGAATTGCTCCTGGCAGTGCTTGGGGGACCATATGGGATGCCAGGGATCGAACCCAGGTCGGCCGCGTGCAAGGCAAACGCCCTACCCGCTGTGCTATCGCTCCGGCCCCATGAGTACATTTTTGAATCATAGTGTCTTAATTTAAAAAAATCATGTTTCATCCACACAGCAGAGCTTGGCAAGCTACCTGTGATGTATTCGATATGCCAAAAAACAGTAACAACAAATTTTACAATGGAGACATTTCTGGTGCCCACTCAAGCAAATTGATGAGCAATGGGATGACAGTGACACAGTGATCACATTTCATTGCACCTAATTTGTGCAATAGGTTGAGGCAAACATTCACTCCAGGTGGCACTGGTGTTTGAATGTGCTTGTGTGGTTCACTGACTGTGCGTTTCTGACATCCTACCAGACCAGTCCCTGACCTCTCAGAGGAGGGACACCTCAAGCGCAGCCCCAACTATGATGAACTGATAAACCCGAAGGCTCCATTTCTCCGCCGTAGTCACCTAGATGCATGTGGCTGAGAGACTCTCCTCTACAGAACTTGTAAATGTGCCACTACAACATGCGTCTGGGTAAATGACAGCCACCAGGACCCACAGGATTAGTGTTCTGGACACATTCTGGACACTCATGACCAGGCCCTAAGCTGGGCTTTGTGGTGAAGCAGAGGGAAGCTGGAGAGACCGTAAATCTCTTCAGCTTGGGGAGGCTTGGGAGTGTGTCAGGAGAATAATTGAACTACAGGAGTAGTGGGCCTAACATTCCTTAACAAATAACACAAACTCAAAGATCAAATGATAATTTCAATGCAGCATTAATCCCCAAGTGGTGACCCGTGACGACACAACCCTTTGCCATCACTGCAGAAGCAGTGTTGGTTTGGAAGGCAGGAGTTGGTTTGCCCATGGGGCTGGACAGAGAAAGGAAACTCTGTAATTCTTAGGTATCGCAGTGATTACTTAGACTGCTTAAGATGTGGAACATTATATAGCATTGTAAAGTTTTGGAATGGAGATGTTTTATTTTATTCTGAAAAATATCTGATTTTAGTGGCTGGAGAATTAATACAGGAGATCAAGCACTTGGCTTGAATACTCATGTTTGATCTCTGATGCTACGCAAGGTCCAGCACCAGCAGCAGGAGTGACCCCTCAGTATCCAGCGAGAGTAAGCCCTTAGAGAGGTGAGGGCGACCCAACCACTCCTCCCAACAGATGAAAAAAGAAAAATATCTGTTTTATAAAATTATTCTTATTGGGGCTAGAGAGATAGTACAGTGGGTAGGGCACATTCCCTGACTCATGGCTGACCCAGGCGCCATATCCAGCACCACTTATATATGGTCTCTTGAGCCCTGCCAGAGTGATCCCTGAGCATAGAGCCAGGAGTTATCCCTGAGCTCCGCTGGCTGTGATCCCAAAACAAAAACAATTTCTATGCAGTGATTAAGTTCACACAATATCTCCTAAATGGGCTTTCTTTGGAGAAGGTTCTTTGGAGTTGTTGTGAACTCAAGAGCAGTCTGAGTCCCCAGCCAGACTCAAGGAGTGCACGTGGGCTCTGTCACTCACTGCTTCTCTGGCTTCCAGCCCACTGCCCTTGCCATCCACTATGCTGGCTAAATGGTTCTCCTCCTGTTTATGCAGATCGCCTAGTAGCATGCCCTGTGTGATTTAATTAAGTAAGGAGCTCCCCTGTACTCACAGTCAAAAGAACCCCTTTGAAATGGAAACAATTAGGAGTACACATAAAATGTGGGAAATTAGGTGGAAATTTCTCAAGGAGTTGTTTTTACTACTCGTCTTTTTATAGAAATCTTGTTCATAGTTTGTGTGGATAGGAATACCACTTCTTGTCTTGACCAAAAGAACTCCTTGAGTGACCAGAACTTTATCACTATCGCTTCCTTGAAAGCAACACTTCCCATATATCTTGCTGTTAATGTATTCTTATTTATTTATTTATTTATTTATTTATTTATTGGTTTTGGGATCACACCAGGCATTGCACAAGGGTTATTCCTGGCTCATGCACTCAGGAATTACTCCTGGCGGTGCTTGGGGGACCATATGGGATGCTGGGAATCGAACCCGGGTTGGCCATGTGCAGGGCAAACGCCCTACCCCCTGTGCTATTGCTCCAGCCCCCTGTTAATGTATTTTAAAATCAACTCATCTTAAGATACATGGTTACAAAATTGTTCATGAATTGCTTCTTCTTCTCCTTCTCCTTCTTCTTCTTCTCCTCCTCCTCCCTCTTCTCACTCTTCCTGTTCTTCTCCCTTTCCCTCTCCCTCTCCTTCTCCCTCTTTTTCTCCTCTTCGCTCTCACTCTCTTTCTCTCCTTTTTGGCTTGCAATCCAGTTACTGAAGTTATCATGCACTTCTATTTACCTACTTTCAGCACTCAATTCTTGTCCAGAGTAATCATTTATAACTATTGTCGTCAACCATATATTCTTTGGGGCAGGGTTAGGGGCTGCCTGGGCTCAGGCCATTACATATAGTACTGGGGGTTGATCCAGGTCAGCTACGTGCTAAGTAAATACCCTACCTCTGTGCTCTCCCTTCAGTCCAACTTGTACTCTTATTTATTTATTTGTTTGTTTGTTTGTTTATTTATTTTGCTTTTTTGGGGGGGTCACACCTGGCAATTCACAGGGATTATTCCTGGCTCTGCACTCAGAAATAACCCCTGGCGGTTCTCAGGGGACCATATCGGACACTGGGAATCGAACCTGGGTCGGCCGTGTGCAAGGCAAGTGCCCTACCTGCTGTGCTATTGCTCCAGCCCCGCAACTTGTACTCTTAATTCAATTGTAAATCCTTGCTGTTCACTTTGTACTATGTTTCTTCTTTGTTCCATGGTCATAGGATTATTTTTCTTTTTACATTATGGAAAAATTTAGACATCATCTTTATCTCTCATTTCTCCTTTATAATTTAAACGAAATTATCTAAACACTCATTTTGGAGCAATGAGGAGAGCAACATTTTTACCATCCTGCTTAAAGATAACTACAATGGCTAGCAAGAGAGCATAGCAGATGGGACATTTTCCTTGCTTTAAGATATAGACTCCATCCTGACACCGTAGGTGGTCACACAAGCTCTGCCAGGAATGATCCCTGAGCACAGACAGCAGTAAGCGCCGAGGAATGCGCGAGTGGCCTCTAAACCAAACCAAAACAGAAAACTTAAAAAAATATCTACGGAACAATATTAAAAAAAATTAAACATATACAAGGGGCAGTAGCATGTGAATGGGGAATCAAATGAAATGGGAACTCTTTATCTCAGTCACTGCCTTCAAGGGGTTTGAGGACCCTTGTGAGCAATAGATGCGCGGGGAGAACGTGGCTGATCACTGCCTTGAGGAAACAGAGCCGAGAGCATAGAGGCAATCAAACTACTCTACCCTCATTCCCGAGTCCCACAGAAGACAGACACCCAAAAAGAAGCAAGCGAAGCTTTGCTAAGGGCCTGAAATCTTCCACGGAGTAGGGATTTGTAAATCTTTTTCTCAGGAACGGCTTGATGGAGAAAAATGAATAAACCTAAAGGAAGAGATGACATGGTAACTAGAACCTACACAGAGTTGGGAAGACATTTTCCTGTGTGGCCTGTACAGCCTGAGGTGTGTGACTGACAAGGTAATAGGAAGGCCTCATCCCAGAAACAGGGAATTGTTGTTACAGCTGATGTGGTCCTACTTTCTCTGGGAAACATGTGTAAATAAAACTTGAAACACCTGTGTGTGTATTTGGGATTTATTTGCTTCATGAGATCTATGTGTTTGTAATATTATCAACTTGACAACTTCCACATGTATATTTTTCTGTCTTCTACATTTTCAGCTACATTTACACATATCTTTGGCCACATGAAGTTATCTCACAGATCTACTTTTTTGCTTTATTTTGTTTTGTTTAACTTTTAAAGATTTTCATTCTGATTTTCAGTTTGCAGGGTTTTTACAGTTTCACATTTACTTCATGCTGTTCCCTGTAACATCAAATTTTCCATTCATTAATCTAGTAATTTACTATCTCAGACATTGTACTTTATTTCTTGAAATTCCATTTGGGTCTTGTTAATATTTTCCATTTTTTATTAAACATGATTAATATTTTGTCTTTTATATGTGGTATACAATTAAAATAAGTCTGTAGATATCCCTGTGTTATAGGTTCCTGAAGACTGCTGGATGTAGGAATAGATACTGTGAAAAAACCACAAATGCATACAAGGAAAATAATCCATCTATTTGTGGTGTTGGGTATTAAACTATTGTTGTACCCCATTTTTCATTTTGTAAAACATTGAATTATGGCAGACTAACAACACTGGAATCCCCATCTGGAAATGGGTTTGTAAATATGTTTCATTTTTCAAAATTCAAATTTCCTGTAATTCTAACTCAGTTAATATAAGCTGTTATCTGGTTACACCATGACAGTATAAGTATTTGTGATAAGAACAGTTCTATTGCCAAAAAGGATATATTGTCTCACACAATAACAACATTATAATATTATTCTGCTTAGCAGACTGCTTCTTTTCTGTAGTTGGCTTCTTATAATAAGTCTAAAAACCAGGAATAACTGTCTAATAGCAATGAATATCAGCTAATCATAAGTACAGTTTAAATATGTGCTTTATGTGTTACATTTTCTAAGAAATTGAATATCATGTATTAATTTAAAGATCAAATAAAAGCACAGATTTAAATTAAAGAATCACACACAGACACACAAAAGATCTTGATGATGTTTCAATTTCTATTATTTAGATCTGGTCCAGATAACTCAATATGCCATTTTGTTGTTGTTAACTAATTAGCTAATTAGTTAATACCACACGTTAATTGAGTATTAATGTTCTCAGCTTTGTGCTATGATGCAACAATAGCTAATTTGATGGAGCAAAATTGGATGTTCAGTCCCAAATATCTTTTTTCTCCAAATTTTTATGCTATAACACCAAGTTTTAAGATTTAACTAAGTTTATTGATATTGCATTTAATCACTGATTTTTTCTATACAATAATATTACAAATATATAAGTAAATTTGAGTAAAAAGTTATCATACTTTTATAGTTATCTAGGTCATTTTGTATTAAATAGGGAAAATGAGTAAGGGAAAAATTAAAATAATTGAATTATTAAATATTATAATGTATAGTTTGATTAATTTAAACTAGTTTTTACTATCATAGCTACTAAAATTCATGCTATAAAATGAAATTTTACATTTTTAATTTTATATTTTTCTTATAAAATAAAGATCAAAGTAGACTTTCTTTTCCGCTTCAAAATATCCTTAGTTTGTATGTTCAATTAGCAAACAAAGTAATTGCTGTTGTTTGAATCTGGCACCCAGCCACCATTTTTAATTGAAGTGATACTTCGCAAACTAAAGATCATGAACATGGGAATGGTGCTGATATAGTAAAAGAGGAAATTATAAGGAATGGTAATGAAATATATTAACATATTTTAAACACCCAATGCAATATTTATCAAAATTGCTTCAAATATTACATGTGTATATATATATATCGTAGAGAAACTTGAAGAGTCTGAGGCCACTTAAAGATGCTTCTTGAAAGTGACAAATAATAAAAGCACAAAAGCCGGGTTTCAAAGTTAGATTGATCTGATTTCCCTTTTGCATACCATATTGAGTGGGATCCTGAAAAAGACATTAGAAACATCCTAAAGCTTTAGTTCTATTATTTCTAAAAACTCATTTCAAATTTTACATTACAGATTTTGTTGCATATGCCTGCAAAATTAGTGAGATAATATGTGGAAAATACCTTTCCCTGTGTTTTGTCTGTAGCTACTTAGTAAATGGTACATGCAGTTTTTAAAATTTATACATTTGACAGAAAATGTGCAAAAACTCAAGGTTACATTTGCATGCTATATACATGTATAGAGCATGCAGTTGGCAAAGGACAGGAGGGCATTGCAAATACTTTTCCCAGCTTCCGCTGCATTAGCCAACACTGCTGCTCTTCTCTCTTTGAGGTCTTCCTTTATCGCTTCTCTGCACAGCTTTGCAAGCTCAGACATTAGCTTGTGATTGCCAGAGGTTTGTGCCAAACCACGTTGGCAAATGAACTGGAGAGTTTTGTAAAACAGGCGACTTTTTGTGACTTTCTCACTGTCGGCATTCCTCGCACAGTCGTGGAGGTGCTGAACCAGTCGATCATATTCTTTGTCAATGTTGTCAATGACAGAATCTTCCCATATTGCTGTAACAGTGCCAAAGAGCTCCCAGTTGG
This sequence comes from Sorex araneus, assembly GCF_027595985.1. NCBI lineage: Eukaryota > Metazoa > Chordata > Mammalia > Eulipotyphla > Soricidae > Sorex > Sorex araneus. The sequence goes on along the minus strand of NC_073302.1, from coordinate 183,847,135 downwards.
TGATGATTCTGGGAGTTCTCTTCTTAAACTTTGCAGCCCTATCTCTCTGCTCTGTGAAGTAGAATTTTGTATTAAGGATATGGTGGTCTGATCCTGTTTGGAATTTTGGGAAAACAGAGACATTGGTCAGGAAAAACCATCAATTGAATATGATGTGGTCAATTTCATTGTGGAACTGTCGACCAGGAGACTCCCATGTCCAACGTTTAGATTTGACCTTCTGAAACTGCGAGTTACCATGGACGGTCTTGGTTGACATGATGAACTCAGACAGTCTCTCACTCTGTTCCTTCCTTTCTAGGCTGTGGGTCTTGATATGGAGTTCTTCAGTCGACCTTCTCTGTCCTATCTTGGCATTAAAATTACCGACAATGACAATGACCTTGTAGAAGGTGTGGTCTTCTTTACAGGACTTCCCCAACTCGATGTAGAAGTTTTCAATCTCTTTTTCATTGTAGTTGGATGTTGGTGTGTAGATGACGAAGATAGAAACTGCCACATGAATAGAATGAGCTACATCTATTCAAATGTAAGTGTCCAGTTTGAGTTATTAGGCATTCGAATGAATCCATGTCATGGCCAAGTTCATGTTGATGAGGATACCGACACCACCGATGCCTCTACTGTTGCATGCTCTGAGGAACAGTTCTTCTCCAGTGTCGAAAACAGTGTGATGTGATCGATGGCTTCTCATCTTGGTCAATCCAATAATGTACTTGATCTTCTGCACTTGTACCATCAGGTCCTCAACGGATGCTTCCAATGCCAGCATACGTACATTGAAAGTGCAGACAGTCATTTTAGTCCTTCATTTTGGCAGCCTAGTTAAGCCCTGAGATTTTATCAGCCTCTCCTTGCTCATTCTTCCCAACGCTGCTGTATTGGGGGCTCTTTCAGGGTCAGGGGAATAAGTCCCATTATTGTTATTGTTTTGCACATATCAAATATGCCATGGATAGCTTGCCAGGCTCTGACGTGTGGGTGGAATACCCTTGGCAACTTGCCTGGCTTTTGAGAGGGACGGATGCTTTTAGAGTAGCCTCTAATCACCCTTACAGGTGCTCACAGTCTACCAAATGCAAGCATTTGGATGACTGGCATGTCTACACGCTGACAAACATGCACCGTCCTGTGTCTCTGGGCAGCACCTACTGGTTCATTCTTTGCTGGACCCTCTGACGTCTTGATGGATCTATTACATCTTGTAGAAGGGCAGTGGAGAAGGTTATCCAGGACTTCTACTGGATTCCCTTTGATAGCCACACCCACCTGTCACATACCAAATTGCACAGGATGGATATGCCATTCCCAGCATTCTCCCTTCTGAAACCCAACACACCATTTCTTCGGTAAAGAAGCATATAATACCCAGTTCAGACAAGGTCAGACCCAAACAACCTGAAGAATCTGATGTCAGTAATCATCAATACACTGGCCTGGCTCTTCACATCCTACCTATCTGAATGCAAGGTTCTGTCCCAATGGAAAACCAGCATGAACGTTCTGTTGTACAAGAAGGTAGACATCCACGATATTGGCAACTAACACCGATCTGTCTGTTGTCTGTCATCTACAAGTTATTCACTCGAGTCATCCTGAATAGGATTGGCAGAACACTAGATGAAGGACAACCATGAGAGCAAGCCTGATTTTGATAAGGAATCAGTACAATAGACCATATCCACACAGTGACCAAGCGCATTGAGGTTTTGAGAGAGTTCAAGATGCTGCTCTGTTTAACTTTCATCAATTTAAGGAAGGCTTTTGATTCTGTTGAGACTGAGGTGGCCATCAAAGCCCTAGCCAAACAGGGCATTCAAACTCAGTATACCAGGATCCTCTGTGAGCCGTATTATAGATTTACCACCAGAATCTCACCATTCTACAAGGAAGTGATCATCAATGTAAAGAGAGGGGTTCAAGCAGGGTGATAACATTTCACCGAAAATCTTCAGTGCCACCCTCAAGAATGTCATGCTGGAATCGGAAGGAATAGGAGTGAAGATAGACAGTCGGGAACTACACCACTTCCACTTTGCTGATGACATCATTCTAATAACATCAAACATTAGCCAAGCAGCACGAATGCTGGCCGACTACGCTGTGAGTATGGAAAGGTCAGAATGTAGCTGAATCTTGTCGCGCGCCACTTCGACCAGCGAAGAAACACTCAACTCGGAGATCCTTCTTGCCGAGATTTATTCAGGGACTTTCCATGAAACGGGAAGAAGGGGAACCTAAGGGGGAACTCAGGGAACTTCCTAGCTAGGCAGTTTTCCCCCTTATATACTTCTCCCTGCTTGTTTGCCCCCAAGTGTCTGCAGCTGATAAACTAGCCACAACTTGTGGGCGTGACAAGACATCCTGATTCCCCATCAGGTGTTGTTCATGAAGCACGGTGCAATCAACAAGAAACAGGTGTTCACGAAGCACGGTCCCGTGGAGGTTCTCCACAGAATCTCACGAAGACAATGTTCATGAGAATCAAACTAGTTCCTGAAGTCTCATTTGTTCTTAATGGAATGAACATCTCTGAATGTAGCAGTAACTTGTACTTGGTTCGAGAACGCAACATGAGGAAAGACTTGGAGCCAGAACTATGCAGAAGGAAGAGAGCAGCATAGAACGCCTTCAAGAGCATTGGAGAAGTTGTTAAGAGGACGACAAATCTCTGGCTCAGGACACATCTTTTCAACTCCACCGTTCTTCCTGCAGTAACATACGCCTCAGAGATGTCACTGCACAGTTATCAGAATGACTATACTTAAGAATACAAGAGATTACAGGTCTTAGTGATATGGCTAAGATAGAAAAGATCATGCATAGATGGAGACACTGTAAATTAATTCATTTATACTAAAGAAATATGTAGATAACTCAAAAATAAAAATTTATGGACTGTATGATTCATAAATTTAATTTCTTGGAATGTGCCCAGAGAAAATGAGAGCATGAGTTCAATGAGGTATATACATACATACATGTTGACTGCAGAATTATGCACAATACCCCAATTTCAATTGGCCATTAGTAAAAATAATTTATTTTTTAAATGTACATGTGAACAATAAAATACTTTTAATCAGGAGAAGGGGAGATATTCTGCCATTTGCTACAGGGCTTTGAGTATATTGTTTTAAATGTGGTAACTCAGACAAAGGCAATTAGTACTGCAAACATATAACAATATATGTATCACTTATGTCACATCACTTGTTATCCCATTGCTGATCGATTTGCTTGAGCAGACTTCAGTATAATGTCTCCATTTATCCCTGTCACATGCTAGTATAGCCCACTGACATATGCTCACTCTAGGAACACAAAGAACATCAAACCATTAATTCAGGGTCTTAATGAAGAAGTCTGACCATCTCGTAGGTGGGTGGCCAGGCATTCTTCTATGTGTCTTGGAATCCAGTTGGTAACTGCTTTGATTTATTTTAAGTGATTTTTGTAAATATTGTGAGATAGAGATTAATTTCATTATTCTACACAGATTTATCAAGGTTTCTTAGCACCATTATTAAAGACACCACTCTTTCCTCTGTGTCTGTGTTCTCTGTGTGCATGTTTGCACATATGAGTGCATCCAATACCATGATGTTTTTATTGCTATAGCCTTATGGGATAATTTGAAATAAGGACATGCAGTATCTCAAGGTTTTATTTGTTTATTTCTAAGAAACTTGAGAGTCCTTCAATTTATCTATTTTTAATTGAGAAGCTATTATTACAATTAGATGATAAGCTATTATTACAGTTAGATGATATCAACTTGATTTATAAGCATAGTGGTCCAGGCACTTCTCAATAATTTAGGGTTTAGGAGCTATAGCTCAGGCAAGAAGATCCCCCAAATTTGTATTTTCATTTCTTTTTTTAAAAAAATTTTATTGAATCAGCATGAGATAGCTACAAGCTTTCATATTTGGGTTATAATCACACAATGATCAAACACCCATCCCTCCACCAGTGCACATTCCCCACCACCAATATCCCGGATATACACCCACTTTCCACCCTCCCCCTACCTCCATGGCAGACAATATTCCCCATACTATCTCACTAGTTTTGGACATTATGGCTTGCAACACAGACACTGAGAGTTCATCATGTTTGGTCCATTATCTACTTTTGGCACACATCTCCCATCTTGACTGGTTCCTCCAGCCATTATTTTCTTAGCAATCCCTTCTCTATTCCATCTGCCTTCTCCCCTCCACTCATGAAGCAGTCTTCCAGCTATGGGGCAATCCTCTTGGCCCTGTGTCTACTGTCCTTGGGTGTCAGCCTTATGTGATGTTATTCTATATTCCACAAATGAGTGCAGTCCTTCTATGTCTGTCCCTCTCTTTCTGACTCATTTCACTTAGCATGATAGTTTCCATGTCTATCATTTCTTCTTTAAGCATTAGTTTTATTTTATTTTATTTTGCTTTATTTATGCTGAGATTTTATTTCAAGCAGCAATGACTACCCTGGAATTTTAAAAGTGAACAACATATATATATATATATATATATATATATATATATATATATATATATATATGTTCCCTAGGGAGAACTATCATTGCTTAGGTGAATACAGTGTAATGTGAAGTATGTCAAGAGAGGATGAAGAAAGGAGTGCTTCAGTTTTATGCTGGGAATCTCAACACTTGGTGATCTTGATTCTTGCTTCATTATAGTATAAATTACTATTACTTAAGTTTTTCTTGTTGTTCAAAGATATTGATAATTTAGCATTCTTCCTTAAGCCATAATTGTTTTGTTTTCAAAATGAAAAAGTTTTTTTGAGATAATTAATGAGAAGTTCGGTACCATCAGTTGCAGAACACGTCTTTTTCACTTATTTGTGAGTACCCTGAGGAATAATTTGAATCATAGTTCATCGTCCTACGTTGGACCGACTGTAGGGATGTGAACTAAATGTCTCTCAGTGTAGCTTGTGCATTGTTCTAGCAATCTAGTTGTTTAAAATTTCTTTAACAGCAACACTTAATTATTTTCCACTCATTTTTCATTTATTTTGTATGTACCTTCATTTCTTCCAACCTTCAAGTAGAGGACAAAATGAAAAGCACGTATGTAATTTAAAATTTTAATTACCTTGAAGGTACATATGGCAGAATTAATTTATAAACATCAATGAAAACATGTTTTATGCAGTTTTTATGTTTCACAAAATTAATGCCTATAATTTTAGTGGCATGTCATTAAATATTATTTCCCAAATGTGGAAAATATGTTTTGGTTAATGGTGCTTGTTCATAAAAATTTAAAATGATCTTCAACTCATTTTAAGAGTCTAATTTTGATCGGTATAAAAGAGCCTTTAAATAGTACTGCAAAGAGTAATATTATAAAACTAAGTTGATGCAAATCAAGTAATTAAACATTTGTCTTTATCTTATCTGAAAAGCAATTGAAGAATATTTTTGACTTTTTAGCAAGCCATTAAGAAGCATTATCATTAGGGATGTCCTATAAAGAGACACATTTGAGTGTATATTGTCCTCCTGATCAATTAATGCAGAAAAAATTGTTTGGGTGCTTTAGAAATAACAGATTTCACGTAACTATTACAACTATTACAGATAAAGAATGAAGCCAATAGTAGAAAAGATTATGATTTTACAAGTATTAAATAGAACGTTAATGAAAACTAACAAAAAGTTTATGTGTTTCTTCTCATAATATTTGTACTTAGCATTCACAATGTGCACAGTTATTCAACCATCTTTGATTTTATTATTAAATAGTAATATTTAATAATGATAAATATTTATGCTATAATAATTGCACATCTTTCTTTTCTAATATATATGTTGCCAAACTCTGATATGGTGCCAAAATTTTACTGTGCTTAACTTGGTTATAATTATTTTTAGCATAAACATACATCTATATTCTTATCCAATTTTATTCTGGTTAGTCTTATATTACCTTAAGAAACCCTATAGAGAGTGATAGCAACATACAATAATTTAGAATAATAATAATAATACATTGGACTGGAGTGATAGCACAGCAGGTATGGTGTTTGCCTTGCATGTGGCCAACCCGGGTTCTATTCCTCCATCCCTCTAGGAAAGCCCAGCAAGCTATTGAGAGTATCCCGCCCACAGGGCAGAGCCTGGCAAGCTACTGTGGAATATTCCATATGCCAAAAACAGTAACAACGTGTCTCACAATGGAGACATTACTGGTGCCGGCTTGAGCAAATCAATTAACAATGGGACTACAGTGCTATATAATAACACATTGCCCTCTGCTGAGACCTGTAGGAGGACAAACCCTAAAAATATGAATCTATCATTAAAATCTATAGGTCCTGGAATGTGATGACTATTATGCTGGGTCATATATAGTGTGCCCACTTTACCGACTCTTGGTATTCCCACACTCTCTTGCCTCGGCATTGCTTATGGGTATTTTCTCATTCATTTCCCATTTTTTTTTGTTGATTATGAAAATTGATTTGGAGATTATTTCCTGCCATATCATTCGGAAGCTGAACCAATAAAATATTTTTAATTTAGTCATTTTGTCTGAAAATGAATCTCTCTCTCTCAATAGTCCACTTTTAAGTGCAACATGAAATTTTTATTAAGAAAAATATTCTGATGTGGGATGTTTATTGAACCAGAAATCGGGAATTACATTTTGTAAGTTAGTTCTTCATGCTCAAAATACCTCAAACTAGTTATTCAAAAGTTGAATTTAAATACTTTTAAGTTTTAAAATAAGAATTTAGACAGTGGTAATTTTATTAATTTGTAGCACTAAAGCATTGTAATGTAGTACTGTCATCCCATTGTTCATTGATTTGCTCAAGCAGACACCAATAATGTCTCCATTGTGAGACTTGCTATTGTTTTTGGCATTTTGCATACGCCACAGGTGGCTTGCCAGACTATGCCTTGTGGGTGGAATACTCTCAGTAGCTTGCCAGGCTCTCCAAGAGGGATGGAGGAATCAAACCTAGGTCTGCTGCATGCAAGACAAATGCCCTACCAGCTGTGCTATGAACCTGAATTTTCTTTGTACAGTGTCATTTAAAATGATATGGAGTTTAAAAAGATAATAAAATGGCAAATATTTTTAATTCTAAATTACTTTATATATCAACCACTTTATCTGAGTATTGTAGCTCTAACAACAATTTCTCTCTTTCAACTCCCCAGTTAAATTTAAGGAGGGATGAATGTGTTATCAATGTGTTATATATAGTATATATGATACATATCCACGTATGTATGAAAAACAGAAGATAGACAAATTACATGTTGTCTTCTTAGCTAATAAATAATTTTTCTTTTCTTATATTTCTTCAGTTGATTTTGACTTAGAATTTGAGCTACAGTTACAGTTTTATTATGCTGAAGTTCAAATTTTGTTACTAGTTAATTATGATTAAAACGATTTTTCTTCTCACAGAACAACATTGTTGATCAATAAAGTGACACTAGACTGACATCCTAAAATATACAAGTTTTTATTTCCAAATTTGCTAAATATGTAGAAGCCACCAACTGAGAAAGTATCTCTGTTCTTCAGCCTTTCATTGCCTCTCAGACTTGCGTGGATGATAAGAAGGAAGAGAAATAAGCTTAGTGTGATCCTAAGCTCCTATCCCAACCATTTTATCTTACAAAATCAATGCCATTCTTCTTTTGCACCTGAATGGGAATTGTTATCAGGAAATATACATGGATGCTCTCAGTTCAAACACACCTAGAAACATATAGATTAGAACTTTAAAGATCTAGAATACCATGAGCCTGAGTCTAGGCCCAAACCTTATCAATCTTCTACTACCTCTAGGCATGTTGTAATTATCCAACATGAAGATGAGCTAAACATAGTGGCTAAGTTTATCAAGAAGCATTGTAGAATGCATCTGTCATGTGTTCATATGAAAACTACAAGAACAGTGTTGTCACGGTTACTAATATCATTTATAGCCTCAAATAACAACTCAAAATCAGTTATTTTATCCTATGAGGCAATATGGCAAGAATGTTTGGAAACAACAGAAATCAACTTGCTGTTTATTTCATATTCATAGTTAACTTAATGACATAAATGTCCACTTGCACTTTAATTATTTAGTAATGAGGCACATTAAACTATAGAATATGTAAAATCTTAACAATCATTTTCATTTCTCCAGAAGTAGCTTATGTGATAAGAAAATAAAATAAAGAAAACTAGCTACTAATTTCAGGGAAACTTTTTTGAATCATGGCTCTGTCACTTTCTAACTCTTTGATATCTTAAATTTTACACTTTTATGAATTTATAAATTTCATTTACATAAATAAATTACCGTAAGACATCCTCCTTTCCCATTCAGGACTTATGATAGGCAACCCTAATTATCTTTTACTAAAAGGTCTCCAATTTATTAATTTATACTTTATTATATTCAACAGAAAAAATGTATCTTGTGTTTGTAAAAAAATTATATTATTATTGACTGAACTTTATTATTAAGGGATATAATTTTATCACAGTTATCTAGATAAACTTAATAATCACCTTTTCTTAGAACCCATGGACCAAAAATACCCTCCTGAAGTTGCTTAGCCATCTGAGACTAGGTTTCTCAATGAAACTGCATGTCTGACTGGCAGCAGGAAGTAACTGGTGAGTAATACTTCAGTTTCTTTAATATTTCACTATTATCATAATAGAGCATTTCTTAGCCCCGTAGAGTTCATTTTGACTAGAATTAGCATGCTCACTCATGCCTCAGAATAGCTCTGTGCTGTCCCTCAGGGTGAAAGAGATAGAATTATGTGATATGTGTAAAAAGGGATTAATTTAATCTTAGGCAAATCCACACTTTGCAGTATGAGTGAGGCTTACAAAGGATTATAAGTAGGATGGAGTTAGAAACAGTTTGACATCTTGTTTTTTGAGCCTCACACGTTTTGAAAGCTTTTAAAAATCACTTATTAATTTTTGGTATGCAAAATCACAGAGAAAAAATCAAAATCAATTTAGCAACAAGTCAAATTTACTTTAGAGAGAATGTTTAAAATATCTTAACTAATGGAATAAAAATGAAGTTTGATGTGTTTCTAAAAGGTATCTCCACCTTCTTCATAAAACAGCAACTTTCTTGTCTAGAGATGATAAAACGATGCTTATAATTTGGGACGCATTCATTTTGATTTTCATCATTGTTCATCACGTCACTGTACAGTATTTATGCAGTAATACCTATGAACTCTACTATATGAAGTTTTGTTAGGCAGATGAAGTTGTGTTAGGTAGAATGGGAGAGAGAAGTCTAACATACATCATGAGGTTAGAAATAGTAGGAAATCACTTGCCATCAAACTCATCCTAGGTTTAAGCTTTTCTTATTTTTGTAACTTAAAAAAATGGGGGGATATTGGATTTTATCCAAAATCAATTTACAACTCTTACTTTAAAAAAAAGATTTCACAGAAGGAGACATGGATTTGACACCTCTATTAGAGTTAAATTCCCAAAGCTATCAGAAATTGACATATCAGCTTAATAAAGAGTAAAGACATATATGTAAGCAATCAATGGAACAACAGGATTTAGGACAGAACATGTATGTTGGGGATTTTCTTGTAGAGGGTAATAGTAAAGTAGTGTTAACTCTTGGAATGTTGGCAGAGCTAACATTGTATACTATATAAAGGAATAAAATACATAATTAAAACATTATTCATCACATCCACTTTTAAGTGTCTGTATACCAGAGGTATAGTTCAGTTGCAGAAACTACTTCACATGTAAGAGACCCTGAATTCTATCATTAGCACGAATGCATAACCAACCAACAATTAAAATACATTTCATATATCTGGATGAAAAAGAAATACTTGAAACACTTGAATTTTAAACTGCAATTAAAATTGGAGAGATAATACAGGAGGTAAAGTATTTGCCTTGCTTGCAGCCAAACCCAGTTCAATCTCTGGCACAACACATGGTCTCTTGACCTGAGCACCGCAGAGGTCACTCACGTGCACAGTTCCAAGAGTAGTCCCTGAACACCACTGGTTGTTATCCAGTTTTGACTGGCTCACGCATAGAGGAAAGTACTACTGCAGACCCTGTAGAGGTTAAAACACAGAAACAAAACACTCCATGCAGTGTAAATGTATTTGGTTGTCTCTACCTATGAACATGTCTATGCTTAAAACTGAGCTGTTCTATTGCAGTTGAATAGTCTTGGTTAGCATTTTAAATGGGAAAACGTTGAAATTTGAATTTAAAAGCTTTTATCAAGTTAGAGATATTCTTCAGATGCTTGTTCCAATGAAAAATTACAAGAGCTAGTAAAGAAAACATAAATTGGAATACAACTGTACTAAAACTACACTACTACTCAATCAGAATTTAGGTTAAAATGTGTGTGTGTGTGTGTGTGTGTGTGTGTGTGTGTGTGTGAGATGCTAGGAATCAAACCCAGGGTTTCACCCTTAATGAGGCATGTATGTTATTGTGGAACCACATACATAGTCTTCTATATTTAGTTTTAAAGGAACACATAGAATGATTCTTGCTTTATTCCATACTAACCTAAAAATGTAAATAGTTCAGTGTGACTTGTTAAAAACTACAGAAAATAATATTTTTATATAGGAATAGCACAGCGGGTAGGGCGTTTGACTTGCATGCTGCTGTCCCAGGTTCGATTCCTCAGTCTCTCTCAGAGAGCCCAGCAAGCTACCAAGATTATCCCATTCGCACAGCAGAGCCTGGCAAGCTCCCCATGGCATATCCAATCAATATGCCAAAAACAGTAACAACAAGTCTCACAATGGAGACATTATTGGTGCCCGCTCGAGCATATCGATGTACAATGGGATGACAGTGCTACAATCCAGTGCAGTTTTAAAAAGTGGAAGGGGGATACTGAGGATGATATTAAGAGCAAAATGGTTATGATATTCCTAAAAAAGCAAAACAAACCATCACTTTATTATGATTTTAGGAATTTTTAGAAATTCTTCATGGCACTGTCACTCTCATTGTCATCCCTTTACTCATCGATTTGCTTGAGAGGGCACCAATAACGTCTCCATTGTGAGACTTGTTGTTACAGTTTTTGGCATATCAAATATGCCACGGGTAACATGCCAGGCTCTGCTGTGCAGGTGAGATACTCTTGTTAGCGTGCAGGGTTCTCTGAGAGAGGTGGAGGAATCGAACCCGGGTTGGCCTTGTGCAAGGCAAATGCCCTACCTGCTGTGCTATCGCTCCAGTCCCAAGAAATTCTTCATGTGAATTATTAAAACATAATTAGTCACTATTTAGCCTTTACTATAATTTACGTATTTTTTTCTTTATATCTATTAAATTTATACATTTTTGGCTATTTTGGTCTTATTCTAAATAAGTTTTTCCTTTTATGCTATAACTATCCTAAATCTGGGACTATTATTCTCTTGATTTCATTACTTTAGCAGGTGATCTGTCTAGATTTTTGCACTCATACTTTATTCACATTAGATTCTCAGAGGCAGGAAGAAAAAAATTGCACAATGACTAAAATGCGAACTAGCATGTGTTGTCAAATAAAATCACCTTTGAATAAATCACCACAGCCTATGAGTCAGAACACTGGCTTCCCCTTGGATACCTGTAGAGTAGCCACAAACCCTAGACTACAATATGGGGATAATTTTGTCACCATTGCCTGCTGATAGAAGATGTCAAAGTCTTTTTGCCATACTTAGGGGTTGTGAAATGCTTGGTAGAATTTATTTTACTGATATTAACTTTTAGCCATTATTTTACCTTTACACGTTTAATGAGCAGTTTTCATTTATATAAATTAACTTTAAACGGGAAAACACTTAAATTTAAAAAAGTCTTGCTAATAGATTTTATGAAATCTACCTAGTTCATAAAGTAGGGGGAAATCATCAGCTGGCAAAATTTCACAGAATAAAATTTAGGATATGGGTGAGTTGACTTTGCCCTTAAAAAATTTATAATAAGGAGCCCGAGAGTTAGTACAGTGGATAGAAAATTTGCCTTACATATGGATGACCCAGGTTCTACCCCTGGAACCCCATATGATCACCTGCATTTGCCAGGATTCATCCCTAAGCATAGCGCTACAAATGAGCCTCTAAATGGGTCTGGACTCCCCCCAAACAACAACAAAAAAGTAATTTATAGTTCAGTGTGATGGAGAAAATTAAGACTTGCTTCTACACATAGTTACTTCAAGGCTGGTAAGTTAAGTGCTAAAATGCACAGTCTCACCTGCTCCCGCCTTGAATCAGCGAGGTACCCATCACCAGGGAACTTGTTAGAAATTAAACTATAAGGCTGCATTTCAGACCTAGACCAAGTCATTCAGAAACTGTTGGTCAGGGTCCTAAAATTTAAATTCTTGTTCTATTGAACCCTTCTGATACATTATTTAGTTTGAGAATTGCTGTACAGCACAATTAAAACAAATATTCAGAAACAAACAGAGGACAGAAAGGAAAAAGAGGGGAAACGCACAGAGAAGGTATTATTTTTTACTGGAAAACATACATCCTGAGGGGCTGGAGCAATAGCACATCGGGTAGGGCGTTTGCCTTGCACTCGGCTGACTCAGGTTCGATTCCCAGCACCCCATATAGTCCCCTGAGCACTGCCAGGGGTAATTCCAGAGTGCAGAGCCAGGAGTAATCCCTTTGCATTGCCGGGTGTGACCCAAAAAGCAAAAAAAAAAAAACATACATCCTGAAGTGATAACCAGGCTGCATTCACATTAATAGTACAAGAACTCTTGAATTTACTTCACAAGTAAACGTCTAGCTTTACAGAAAAAGAAACTATCATGAACATTAATGAATTTGTCCAATGTCACACATCTATTTTCTGACTAAGACAGAATTAAAATGAAATACATCCAGACATGAGAGAGAACAGTACATCAGACAGAAAATATCTTCCTCAACTATAGATACTTCTAGGCTCATAAGGTCATAAGTACTGTGCAAGGCAGAGTTCTATGGTTGTTTTTACTAGTACTTAACACAAAAATATCTTCTTCTAATAAATCAATAGTCAATATATAGGCACTTACATTTAAAATTATAGAGACACAACCAAGGTTCAGATCTGTTAACCTTAAGATAAGAACATTATCTGAGTGTGCCTCACAATATATTTAAATCTGAGGAAAAGAGGTCAGAGGAAGATTTGAAGCATGAGAAGAATTTAATGAGAATTTGTTGATTTGAAGATGTTAGAGGCCTTTTGGCAATGGATGCAGAGAACTCAAGAACTGAGAGCCAATCTGGTTGGCTGCCAGCCTGCATATTGAAAATCATTCACAAATTCATGAAGAAATGTTTCCTTCAACGAACTTCTCGGCTTGGAAGAACACCTTGAACTGCACATGGAATAAACCTTTCACTGAAATCAAAACTTTGTCCTAGAAGAACCTGTGTAAAATTGGTTTTTCCCTTATGGATGAATCTATATTACGTTTGGGAGTGACAGAAAGTTACACTTCTAACTTTCTGTGTGAGGCCTGACTTTCTATGTTAGATGGAATTTTAAGATTGCCAAAAATTTTATTGACTCAGATACTGCACCATACCCTCAGCTAGTGACTTTTTATAGATGAAGTTTTTAGTATAAATTAATAACCACATCCATTTTCTTCTAAACTACATTGTAAAATCAGTAGAGTTTTAAGTAGATTAGTTGATGAGTTAAATTATTTTGAATAACTCAACCAAATAATTGGTATAAATTGACCACTTTTCTTTTAAGTGAAGTAGTTTTGTTTTTTTCAAGTAACTCCAAAGTACCTCATAAATTATCTTACTTCAAGAGAACCCTTCAATTTTTCACATTAGGAAGATTTGCCTTTCATGATTCTATTGTCTGAATAATCTGAGTAATCTTTTATTTATAAGTCATTATCATTAATTCCAAACGTCTCTTTCTTTCTATTGGACCGTTTTGTTGTTCTTTGTTTTATGTTATCTTAGCTACTCACTTTACCTCTTGTTTTATTTTTTTTAATATTTCTTATTTTAAATAACTTGTGTATTTCAATGTGTATTTTTATTGAATCTTTTGTTTAGTAAAATAAACAATGTTGATATCGTCAAATTCCTCAGATGATTTTGGCACCTTCAAATTTTTTGCTGTTCCTAGGAATAGGAAGTTGAACAACTTGTTTCTCTGATGTTTGCAAAAGTGCCCGGTAAAGACTTCCATGCAACACACATTTGACCTTTCCTGGTATAACAGAGATGAAGTTCATATTCATTTCATACAAAAACCTAGCACAACCCAATACTAAGAGCATACTGTTCAAAATTCAGCCATCAAATCTATCACCACATGAATGGGTGAACAGATTTTTCTGCTGAAACATCCATTAGTGGAATGGTCTATCAATTTAAATGTGATTGAATTCACGCCAGATGACCTTTTTAACAGCCTCTGGGGCACTCTTGGGGAGGGAAATGTTATATAGAGCAGCTGATTTCAACTGCCTTATTTAAGTACTGCATTTCAGTTTGATTTAGGCTTCCTAGAATGTTAAGTCTGGAAACTTCACTTTAGCGAAGATACGGTTCACGAAGTCACAAGGTGACATTATTGTCTGAATGAAAACTTAGCCAGACACCAGAGAAGCCCGAGTTCTCTCTTGAACATTTATTCCTCTCTTTCTCTTTCGAGGTGTCATTTAATGAAAACAACTCACTTCACACAAAAAAGAAAGAAAATATGAAAGGGTTATATTTCAAGTTAAACAGCTCTTCTTTGTTTGATTTAAAATTTCTTTAAAGTTAAAATTGTGTAATCCTCAGTATAATACTGTTGATAACACCAGACTTAATTCTATCTAGTATTGGCAGTTAATGATTGAGGTAAAAGTCCAATGTTGAGATATTCATAGAAAGACAATGGAAAGGAGGATAAAAGGAGGTAAAAAAAAAGACCTGGTGATTTTTAAAATATGTTTTGTTAACTAAGCTCATAGTCTAAAATAGAACTAGTATCTATTGATGTTCTCAACATTCAGAACCTTTCCCAATAAAAAATCTTCCAAATTTTGTGAGTTTTACTTCATATCAGTATCCATTTATTTATTTATTTATTTATTTATTTATTTATTTATTTATTTATTTATTTATTTTGCTATTTTGCTTTTTGAGTCACACCTGGCAATGCTCAGGGGTTACTCCTGGCTCTGTACTCAGGAATTACTCCTGGCAGTGCTCAGGGGACCATATGGGATGCTGCGAATCGAACCCAGGTCGGTCACATGCAAGGCAAATTCCCTATCCGCTGTGCTATTGCTCCAGCCCCTAATTTAAATAAACAGTTTTCTATTAGTGTCATTTGTAGAATACAATATATTCACAAATAATGGAGATATGTTCTGTTTGTCACAGGTCCCTCTCATATAGCCCTAGATGTGTCAATACACTACTTGGAGTAAGGGAGTGACATTCATTTCAATTTTAAACTGCATTAATTTTGAATTAAATCAAATTGATTCTCATATTTATTACGGTAACCAAGTTCAAACAAAAAATACCAATTTTTAATATGGGCATTTCTATTGGTTTCCTTACATTCTTACAAGCTCATAAATCGATTCCTATCTGTCAGCCACTACAAATTCGTCAGTTCTTATGAATAAATGTGACAGCAAAATACTATTTAAATACATGAAGTTGTACCTCTGTTAGAGAACTGAATACAGTGTTTGGATCCCCAATGCCTTCTTTGATTTTTACAGTTTTCCCAGCTCATTTAAGCTATCAGAAACAACAGATACTCCTCAAATAGAATCACTATATTACTTAAAAGAACAGGTTCCAATTTCCATTAGAATATATTTTTCTTTGGACAGATTGGCAAAGAGTGAAATCAAATTCAAAAACATGATACAGTGAGAAATGCAAAATATATTTATACAGGTTTTATTTATAAAGAAAATAGTATTCATGTAAGCCACACTGTAGAAATAGCTAAGTATTGTGTCTTTAAAGATTTAACTCAAATCTTAACACCTCCACATACACAAAGTAAACGTTAATATCTTAATAATAAACACATGGTCTAATACCAGATATGGATCCTTATACATAGCCAACACTTCTCAACAGACTAATTGGTATCATATTTCATGGACTGAATATTTTTCTTCATATTTTGGCCTCTAATTTCTGTGTAAAAATTTAAATAAATTACATGTAGAGGAAAAAATGTAAATAGAACTGCAATCAGGTTAATTAGTGAATACTTGGGGTCTGTCATTTCTGTATCAACAAAAGTTCTTTTGAAGGGCCATACCAAGAGCAATAATAATCAGGCAAGTAAGATATTTGAACTTTACAGAATTTAGACAACAATCTGGACAGTCACTTCTTAGGCCAGCAGAAATGATATTACAAAACAGTCAATAATACTAATTTGTGTCTATTATTTCTTACCGCCAGTCATGTAGGTATGTAATTGAAATGCTCAGTAACAGTTTCCTAGCTAAATTTTAATGATGTCCTTTATAATTCTCCTTTCCATGCAGTTTCTGAACTTTAGAAAGGCTCTTCATTGCCAAATGTCAGTTCATTGTGAAATGCTGCATTGAAAAGCCTGCCGCAATAATAATACTAAAATAATGTCTGCCGTCGAGGATGTCTGTTGGAAATTTTATTGTCCTATGTGTGCTAATATTGTACATAAATCATCATTCACATAAAAGGTAGAGGCCACTTAAAATAGAAATTTTGTTTTCTGATTAAAAGTTATCATATTTCCAATTTCTAGAGAATATTTGGAAATTAATTGTCTTATTTAATTTATTAAATGATACAGGATTATTACGAACAATTCTATAGTCACTCAGCAAACTAGCAAAGAGCGATTATCATTCGTTTATCTTTAAAAATTATTCAGTAAAATTTTGTAGCGTGGACTCTGAACGGAGCAAATAGGTCTTAAACTTAATTGTAGAGACTAAATAATGTTCCTATTTTATTTTAGTTTTCTTTGTTGTCTGTTTGTTGGGGGCAACCCCCAGTGATGTTCAGGGGTTACTCCTGGCTCTGCCCTGGGGAATTACTCTTTGCTGTAATAGGGGGATCAAATGGGATGCCGGGAATCCAACCGAGCTGACATGTGCAAGGCAAGTGCCCCATCCACTGTACTATCGCTACAGAACTCAAATAATATTCATTTTTTAAACATCAGATATTGGTAAAGATTTACATCTCTAAATCCAGGAGATGAAAATTAAAGACAAAGTTTTATGTGTCATCTTAGGGAGATGTCATACAACATATTCTGTTTATCCTTTTGAATGGATATGCTTATTTATAAATTGATGGGGAAAAAATACCTCTTGGGATTCACAGATTTTGAGAGATTAGGACTTTTAATGTGGTTTACTTACAGAGCTCTGTCTGAAGTCTTTTATGAGAAAATTATTTTGATTAGGAATAGGTCATTTCTCAGGGCTGCCATAAAATAAATCGAACTGTCTGGGCTGTGTTTCTGGGCCAGCAGAGCTCTCATTAAAGAAACGGCACACAATTGCTATGTTGGCAGTCTCAGTTTTAAATATCAGTCTGGGCTGCATGTAAAAAGAGAATAAATTGCCTTCTTATTCCTCTCTGGTCCACAGTGCTCATAATTTAGGATTGAGAGGCACTCTGGAACAATGTCCAGGGCATAAACCGCTCTCCCGTCAGATTCTCATACCTGTGAAACACATGGCATTAACTACAGTTTGCAGTTTTTCATGTTTGACAGGCAAAGTCACATAGTTTTGAAATTATGTAACCATGCTTAATCGGTAATAAATAAGTAAAAATATTCCCAAGTTCAATTTAATCTTTCAGTTTCACAGGGCTTCATTATTTCAGTAAAAGTACTAACTTATAAATGTGAGAAGAGAAAAAATACACATACACATTAGAATTCGAATGGCTGAGACAAGTAAAAAAATAAGGTTTCGGTGGGACTTCAGCAGTGTCATAGATAAACTGCAGTGCCTTGTGTGTGTGTGTGTATGTGTGTCTGTGTCTGTGTGTCTGTGTGTGTAGGTGTAGAGTAAAAGTATAGGATCTGCACCTTATGTTTTTAACTGAGACAGTCCCTCAGGCTCTGAAAAGTGAGCTACAATCCCTGTCAGGTTGCAAACTGCTTAGAGGTAAATGTTCAGTATCAAATTTACCCTTATTTTAAAAACTGTGTTTTCACATGTTGTTTGCCTCTTCTTATGATATGTCCAACTGCTTTTTGTGTTGACCTGTTTTGACAACATGGAAAATTATATATGTCAAAGCTAAGGGGAAATACTTGAAGCAAATAAAATAATACAGTTTGCCATAAAATTTCATTATGAAAAAAAAGGAAAAATATTGACCTATTTTTTAAGTACCTACAGGCACACTATGAATTCACTTGATAAAGGACAGAAAAAGTAAAGTGGACAATATAATAAGGTAATTTTACAAGTCACAGTTCATAGAAAGTTTTATGTTAGCAAATCAACTCTGGCGCCTTTATTCTCTCTGTCGTCACGACAGATTTGTGGGACTGAATTGGAAAATTTGAGAAAAACCTTTATCATTTTGATATTTTGTGCAGAAGACCTTCTTGAGTTCGACAGTCGTTTATGACTGGCAACCAGTCACTGTTTGATGCCCTGGGGTAGACAATGAAGAAAATGCATTTTCTAACAAAGACTTGCTTCTACTCAAGAACTTAACATATTTATCTAGGAAGACTGTGCCTTCTACTCTAATGAATGGAAAAGAACAACAAACATAAAAATAAAATAAGTACAACAAAATTCTACAAAGGTCACAGCAAACATTAAAATCACTAACTGTCCCCGCATGAATAGACCGTTTTGTTTTCCTGTCTTCTCTTCACTAGAACTTTTTCGCTGCCGAAAGAAAACAGATTTGAAACTTTTCTAGTTGAGATGCAGAAGCAATGAAAATATGGTCATTCATCTGGCCTTTCAAGAAGCCATTGACAGGTGTGGATAAAGAAAGCCAGACTCTGTCTTTTTTATTCCAGGCACGAATTGAAGCCAGGAACCTGAGGCTGGAATTTGTGGAGCAAGGCAGTCTTTGGCTCTAAGTTGAATGACTTTGAAAACATTACTTAGGGTTTCAGTACCTTAAACAAATCATTTACTGTATCACTGTCATCCCGTTGTTCATCGATTTGCTTGAGCGGGCACCAGTAACGTCTCCATTCGTCCTAGCCCTGAGATTTTAGGAGTCTCTCTTTACTTGTCCTTCCCAATGGTGCCACATTGGAGGCTCTTTCAGGGTCATATAACCAAATCATTAATCTGAAAAATGATCTAGAAATAAATTTCTTCCCACCTCTGAAGTTTCAAATGTTGAATAAATGAAATAGTCTACATAAGCAACCACAATTAGATAGCTCTCTCTTTTTAATCAAGCATAATGCATTCTTTAACTTATGACATTGTTATCATCATAAAGAAAGCCTAAAATCTTGAACGTTTTGAAAATGGGTTCTAAATAAACATACGTGTCATAGCTAAGTGTGATATTTTTACTTTTGCTCAGAAATCAAGTTTGTTTATTGAGGTTTATAATTCAATTTACAAGACACCCTGATTACATATTCAATTTTTTAAAGCTTTAAATATTTACACATTGAAAATATCTAGCAATAGAATTAGCCATTATATTCTAATTGTCAAAGTGGAGGCTCCAACAATAAAAGTTAACCCTGCAAATGGAAGAGTCTCCCAAAGTAGCTTCAGTTCCAAAGCTTTACTGATGCTGTCATTGAAAATGAGAATAAACCCAGGAACTCATGGGAAGGGGGCGTAACCGGCACGCCCTCGGCCCAGTAAACCCGGAGCCGCTGAGCGCGAATCGGACCCTCTGCGCCTAAAGACTTTGAATTCAGAGACTTCTTACAGCAATGCACTGGGACTGTGAGCTGGGCTATGTAATTTCTGGCAGAATTTTCCCTGGACTTTATACAGAAATCCAAAACCAAGACTTAACATTTATAATTGTCAGCAATGTGAATCGGTTCCATTTGAACAGGTCTGACTTGGGGGGGAAACTCCAAATAATAACAGTAAGTTTTTGTTGAAAATATTGAAGGTTTTTAAGGTAGCAGCCACCTCTGGACTGTGAACTAAGCAAAAGCCCCACGCTGGCCGACGTGGCGTGGCGTACACCATACTATGAGGCGCAGGAAGGGGGATGAGGGGGAAAAAGAAAAAAAAAAAGGGAAAAGGAAAAAGAGAAAAAAAAAGAGAGAGAGAGAGAGTTATGTCAACTATAGTGAGTTTTGTGTTGAATTATGGAATGTAATCAAGGTAAAGAAAAAATGAAGTGAAATTCATTAGTTATACAGTAGGGGGTAGGGGGTGGGGGCGGGGGGTATACTGGGGTTTCTGGTGGTGGAATATGGGCACTGGTGAAGGGATGGGTGCTTGAATATTGTATAACTGACATATAAACCTGAGAACTTTGTAACTTTCCACATGGTGATTTAATAAAAATTAAAAAAAAAAAGAAAATGAGAATAAAAGTAAAGGTAAAGTGTTTGATTTCAAAGCTGGAGAGTGTATTCCAATTCCCAGATTTAATCCAGTTATCAGTCCAGTTACTATGAAAAAGATAAAAATATTTAAACAAGAGTTGCTTACAAATCTATGGAAGGCTTATAATAATCACTACAGGTTAATTCTTCTGGTTTTATAAGGTAAGAAGTTTTGTCAACCTAGGCAAAAGCACATTGACTATATTATCTAAAATTATTGTTCTTTTATTTTCACAGTTAAATATGGTTAGTTGAGAATTGCATTCACCTTTTCTTTTGGGTGGAGAATGATGTCATCTGTCTGGAAGTCAGGATACATTTTCTAGAAACTTTTTGATAGATTTGGCGGAAACAACAACGGCATTTATTAGTTCTTGCATCTCCCTAAATAGGCTTAGTTAAACAGTCCAAGACATACCCTTTCAGTGAGTGAAATAAATTTCACTGATAAAAAGAACTTATGAGGATGTAAGTCAAAGTGTAAAGTGATGTTTGACTTCAAAATCTTATTTGGGAATTACCCAAGGAATATACCCATGGGAAAACTATCTTAAGATTTTCTTTCTAGCTATGTAAATGGACTTTGATAGACAATGAATACAAAAGAAAATAAAAGACCAGAAATAAAGGTCTTGTTTGCTTTGGATCTAGGAAAATGCTTTGATTTTGTAATCAAATTTGACAAAATTCTCAATAAGAATAGTAATAATAATAATAATAATAATAATAATAATAATAATTCTCATTTGATGAAACACTCCCTGAATTCTAAATTGCCATGTCTGTGTAAGGGCAATTTATTTGACCTAAAAAGTTCCCAGTTAGAGAATTGGTTAGAGGGTTCAGGGCAAGTATGGAATGTTTGGCATTTAAGTATTGACCCAGGGACTGTATCCTATTCTCTTTTAAAATTAAGCTTTATCTAGTAAGATGGCTTTGAATGACTTCTTCTCTGCACTCTGTGTTCAAGTCATTTTGAAAATGCTTGAGTGCAGTCAATGCTGCTTCTTTTTCTCAAGTACTCAGATTTTTTAAATCTTTTTTAATAAAAAGAAGATTTAAGTGTTAGCAATTTTCAAAAATGACATAATAGTGAACAAAACACCTTCTGGATTTTTACGTATTTAGTTTCTAAGTGTGATCTCTCTATTCTTTTTGGTTTTGAGCCACACTAGCAATGCCCAGGGTTTCCTCCTGGGCTCTGCAATGAAGATGCTCAGGGATCATATAGAATGTAGGGGATTGAACCTGGGAAAGTCTCGTGCAAGACAGGTGCCTCCCCACTGTACCATTTCTACAGCCCTCTTTTCTGCCTTTCCTTACCCTTTCCCATTTCCATTCCCTTTTTATTTTTGTGCCCTCCGCTCTTTTTCTGTACTTCTTTTTTTTCTTTTGGCGTTTTGGTTTACAGCTGGCAATGCTAAGGGGTTACTCCTGGCTCTGCACTCAGGAATCAATCCTGGCAGTGCTTGGGGGTCCATATGGGATGCCAGCGACCGAACCCAGGTTGGCGCCGTGCAAGGCAAATGCCCTCTCTGCTGTACTGTTGCTCTGCACCACACCCCTTTTCTTTTCTTGGCTGCACAAAGGTATTTTTTTTTTCAGGGACAGAATTAATAATCTCCCCTACCTTCCACTACCTTTATAAACAAGGATTTTCTGTTTCTTACATTTTTGGGGGGACCCAGGGCTGAGATCTCCAAGCGTGCTCAGATAGGGATTGGGCTTCTTCTGCCCAGATTCCCCATTTTCCAGTAGCTAGGCAGTCACACCCAGAAACTGACAGCATCAATGGCCAACATCCAGAGACTATAAAATCATGCTCCTGGAAGACACCTTATAGCCTAGTTCTCTCTCTGAGAATCTGGCAAGCTACCAAGAGTTTCCTGCCTGCCTGGGAAAGCCTGGCACGCTCCCCGTGGCATATTCATATGCCAAAACCAATAACAGTGATGGGTGCCATTCCTCTGAGAGTGAAAGAGCCTACAATGTGGCACCATTGGGAAGGACGAGTAAAGAGAGACTTCTAAAATCTCAGGGCTAGGTTGAATGGAGACATTACTGAGACCACTACAGAAGATTTACGATCGATGCGATGATGATGATGATGATGATGATGATGATGATGATGATGATGATGATGACGACTTTCTTCTGTACCCTGACACAATGTGTAGAAAGATGAAAAAAAAAACAGACTCAAATTTGTGAGTTTTCCTTTTATCATCTATAAAATGGCTATAATGATGACAAAATATTTCTGTGGCATAAGGACAGTGAATGAGGTCAGAGGCACTTTTGTGGTGGTGTGAGGTAGTAACTTTGCACATCAATGTTATAAGCTTATTGCGCCCATATTACCTAAATTATAATGAAATTTAAAAAAAAAGAACCAGTTAGTGTTTGTTCAATGCCCTTCTTAAAAAAGACATGGTTTTTATGCATATAATTATTTTTGTAAGTTTAATTTATCATGCTATATATTCTGACACACACACACACTCACTTGGAGAGAAGTAACTAATTGGATGAAATTTCCTAATGCTGCTTAAAAACTTAACAGCTGTAAGCAACAGAATTCCACCTCACATTTTTATTTTACAACATCGCAGTATAGCATATGTGCTCTCCTGCCGTGTGGCAAACTTGTCAACAGTTAATCAAAGAGCAGATATATCCCTCATGGTAGAAGTGAAACAATTAATTCTAGGAATGAAGCAACAAAGAAATTTATTTTTTAAGAGTGAGAGATTCAATGTTATTCTATTTTCTAATTAACCCAATGAGAGAAACTCATAATTTTTCTCTTCATTTGTCATGTCCCATGAGTGAATTTCATGAATGACACTGTTAAAAACAAAGTTAAAATACGAATACTGGGTTTTAATTAAAACTATGGCCGTGAATGTAAAGGGGAAATACTTTCATTAATAACACTATGGGATATCTAAGTAGGCTATCATTAGAATGGTTGATTCATCTTTGGAATGTTATAAGATATCTTGAAGATTTAAGTTTCTCATCCATATAATAGATAAAAATGATAGTTCATATCATAGAAGGATAGTTTGAAAAAATAAGTAAGCTAAAACTTGGATTTAGCAAACTCTGGCATACTATAACACTCAATAAGTACATTTTGTTTTTATTGTTTTAATATAGTGATCACTGTCACTGTCATCCCATTGCTCATTGATTTGCTCGAGCAGGCATCAGTAATGTCTCCATTGTGAGACTCGTTGTTACTGTTTCTGGCGTATTGAATATGCCACGGGTAGCTTGCCAGGCTCTGTAGTGCAGGTGAGATACTCTCGGTAGCTTGCTGGGCTCTCTGAGAGGTACGGAGGAATCAAATAACCTGGGTTGGCCGTGTGCAAGGCAAATGCCCTATACTCTGTGCTATCGCTCCATATTATTTATTCTATATAATTGGAAAAAGCTTAGGTCTAATAACTCTACTCAAATATTCAGTTGATATTTAAGAATCTTCTGGACAGTGAGATACTAAAATGTTCTTCAATTATAAGATATCAAAGATATGGGATTTGCTTGGAAGGTAGAACACTGAATTATCTACTATCCATTTTTTTTTCCAAATTAAAGGCAATGCATACTATCACTTATGAAGTATTTTTCACAAAAAAAAGCAAACAAACAAAGCCTGAATTTGATTGTCTCTACCAAAAGTGTTTTGAACATTTCATAAGTTTAAATTATTCTAGATCCATGCAATATACTGGTCTTTTTAAATCTATGGATTATTAAATTAGAGAAAAAATCTATGGAGGTCATAATAATACCTAAAATACTGCAACAGAGAGAATGCAGGGATTGAAAGAGGCAAATATTTGAGAGATAATAAAAGAGGTTTCTAGGAGAGGAGCTAACAATGTCCTATTTGTAAAGGGAATTTGTAACACGGGAGATGAAGTTTTTAGGGGAGATCTAGAAAAGGTGCTAAAACATGGAAATGATTTTAGGGTGAACATATATGTGGTAAATATTAATCAAATAACAAGTTAACTATGTTTTCAATAAGACACTATGAAATTTTATTATAGAGAAGACTAATACTTGCACAGCAAGTCTCTTTGTGAACAATTCATTGTTAATAAGGGCAATTTATTGTAAATATTCCATCCTTTTGAAAAAAATATTTTATTTAATCCATTATTTAATTTTACTATGTTGTGAATGCCTTTAAACCCATTGAATTATAAAAACTAATCTGTAAAAATGCTAAATTTGCAGATAATATTTGGAAAATAATTTTAGTTGGTTATCAAAAAAGCAAAAATATGAACTGTTTTGCTGAATTGAAAATATTTTACTTGTTTTTCCTCTTCACCATTTTTTCTTTTTTTTTTTTACCCTTTTACTGTAAAGAAATAGCAGGAAACAGATTTTTTTTTTAAATACCAGAATTCATTATCACCCTTGTATTTACTCCCTGCGGTTTCTGAAAAAATGCATTACTGACTGCAATTCCTGGCTGGAGTGATTGTTTATGCATGGTTTGGAAATGATATTGCTATTTTACATCACCAGTATTAAAATTGTATATTTTAAAGTTGTCAACTTATTTTTCTCATCGCTTTTGTCTTAACTGCAGTAAATATGTCCTTTTGGTTTTTTGACAATCATGCACTTTGAGTATCCACTTTCTTTTCTTTTCCAGCATCAAAACTATTTCATTACACTGAAAAAAAAACTGTTTTCCCACTCTACCACGGAATTCCTTCCTTGATTTCCTTTCAAACCCAATGACCTTTACACTCTTAAGTAGTAAAAATTGTTGGGGCTAGAGCGATAGCACAGTGTTTAGGGCCTTTGCCTTGCACGCGGCAGACCTGGGTTAGATTCCCAGCATCCCATATGGCCCCCTGAACACCGCCAGGAGCAATTCCTGAGTGCAAAGCCAGGAGTAAACCCTGTGTTTCAAGGGAAAGCTTGGTGTTCATTCACAAGTTAAGCTTTCTATTTGGCTAGTTTAAAGGACTGCACACCTTGAGTTTTTTTTTTTAAAAAAACTTCAAATGGAGTGTCTACAACTTTTTTGATATTCTGATATGTTAATAATAATATTGGAAAGCCTGGCAAGCTGCAGAGAGTATCGCGCCCGCACGACAGCGCCTAGAAAGCAATCTGTGGCATATTGGATATGCCAAAAACAGTAACAATAAGTCTCACGATGAGAGACGTTACTGGTGTCCTCTCGAACAAATCTATGAGCAATGGGATGACAATATTGAAATATAAAAAAGAAAAACTGTAATGGAGTGGCTGCAGTAGCAACTTTGTAGAGCCTAAGATGGGATCATTCCAATAAATAAATAAATAAAATGAAGCAAGTAAGAAGCAGAAAATTAAAGGGAACTAAAAATGATAATGAGAAATCTTATTTTTGTTACTGAAAAAAGAAAAAGATAAAATAATACTTCGGACTTTGGTTTAGGGATCATACCCATCAGTTCTTGGAGCTTACTCCTCTCAGGGACCAATCTTGATGGGGCTTAGGGGACCATGCGGGATGCCAAGGATGGAATTCAGGTCAGGTTGGCCACCTGCAAGGCAAGTGCCCACACACTGTACTATCTCTCCAATGATTAAATCATATACTATCTATATTGTTTAATACATTTTTATCTTAAAGGAAAGCATTATTAAAATTCCTAAGACTTTCTTATTAGTTATTTTTTTTTTAATTTCATTTTGGTACTTACAAAGTACGGGAAGGGTGCTGAAGGCCTTGGAAGAAAGACTGCTAAGTGAAATTTAGGACATACTCATACATGCACTCTTTATTTCAGAATATTCTGCCTATATTAAAAGATGCTATAAAATAGACTGCAGCAGCATAAAGATGAAGGGTCATTATTAATTCTGAAATCTAATTTTAGTCATTTGAGCTAGAATCTCAAAGTTCAATATCATTATAATTAAGACAGTTAAAGATACTGATATAACTGGGAGATTTGTAACAGTTTAGCAAATTAACTAAATATATAATCTGAAGTCTTATCATGTTTTATTTTAATTTTTAATTTTCTTTTTTTTTCTTTTTGGATCATGCACAGAAATGCTCAGGGATAACTCCTGGCTCTGGGCTCAGGAATTACTCCTGGCACTGCTTGGGGGACCATATGGGATGCTGCTTAAAATCACATAATAAGTCACACAATATTATATAATAGGCAAAATCTCTGGCTGTGGCCCCAAAACAAAACAAAACAAAAATTTTGGATTGAGCCCAGGTCGGCCGCGTGCAAGACAAACACCCTATCTGTAAAAAACTAAAGCTCGCCGACGGGCGCACGCACTCGCGGTCTCTCCCAGCAGCTCTGTCTCACCGCCCACATTAGGTGCCCCGGAACCGCTGTGTGTGCTGTCGGTCGAGGGCAGGCGACAGAAGGAAGAAGGCCAAACTGGTTGCTCGATCAGTTTATTTCATTCTCTCTCCCTGCTTCTCTCCCGGCTCTGGATCTCTCTCTGGATCTCTGGATCTGGCCCCCAACCCACTCTTACTGCCTAGTTAAATCCCCCCAGCATGAGGGGGTTGGGACATACACATAGGTGTGGTCACAATCAATAGGATAAGGTTCCTTTCCCTCAGGGGATGCTTCTCCTAGGACTTAATTCTCTTTCAGCAGGAGGATCCACCCAAGGGCGGAGTCCCATGAATGTGTTTCTCTTCTCCTCAGCCAGCAAACATATAAGAATTCATAATATTAATCATTTTGTATGGACACAATAAGAGATGCATTAAAGCTTATGGAATTGCTCTCCTGGGGCCATCTCAATCTCAGACTACAATGCTCAGGCCAGAACAGTCTTTCCTATCCGTAGCAGGGTCCTAGTCTCATCATTACTTTTGGATCATAACAGCATTTGTCTATGAGCAAGCTCTTAACTTATAGTTAAGAATTAGGCACTTTGGCCAGGCCCATCTCGATGCCAGGGTAGCACATAACTCACCGCTTGCCCAGGATCCGTCCCGTCCCTCGTTGGGACCCTGCTTTTTGGGTGCTAGGAACTGAGGGCAACTGAGGCTTAAGTGGAGAAAGCGGATGCCCGGGAGGGAATAATATTCAAAGCCAATTAAGTCCCAAGTTACAAAAGCATAATATTGTCTTCTCGTGTCCATACAAAAAGGACATTGCTTTAAAGTAAATTATTCAAAAGGCATAAAGAGGAGAGAAAGGCAATGTTAACTTATATAATATAAATTCAGTATCCTAGGAAGATCTGACCTTTCAAATTAGCAGAGTCAGATTAAGGGAAAGCCACGGATTAACTGTTTTGGGGAAGAGAACATAGAGAAGTGATTATAGCTAAACAAAGGGATGGGAGAGATTCGGGAACACCTTGATGGTTGTGACTGGGGTAAGCCTAAACTCCGGGAAAAACCAGGACAAGCCACTCATGGCAAGGAGGGAGAGGACAAAGTAATGTCATCCTACACCTATCCATTGTGCTATCACTCAGGCCCCTCTTATCATGTTTTAGACTATCAAAATTTAGGGAAAATAGCAAGTCCTTTAAGGAAAAATATATGAATATGTATTACATATATTCTAAAATTATAGATTTTTCTTCCTGTTTTGGGGCCACACCTGGCTGTGCTCAGTTCTTATTTCTGTCTGTGGATTCAAAGTTCACTCCTGTTGGGACTCCATGAGCCATATGGTATGTTAGGGGTTGAATCTGGGTCAGTTGTTTTCAAGCACCTTAAATGCAAGTTCTGAAATATTAAAATTTTTATTTTGTTTTGGGGCCACAGACAGAGTTTATCAGGACTCACTCCTTGTTCTGCATTCAGTATAGCTCCAGCCCCATGCCATTATATATCTGTATACAGATATTTCGGATGCTCATTGACACCATACAAACTACCAGAATGTGTCTATGTCTCTCTACCAATGTCTCCCTCTCCACCACTCTTCACTTCCTTGGCAGATTCCATTCTGTGGGTTGACATTCAGTGTCTGTAACCATTGATCACTTGTTATTCCCTTACTATGTTTCTTTATAGTCTGTGAATGAGAGAGAACATTCTTGTCCCTTTCTCCTCTCAGTGGACCTGTGTAATATGACTTATTTCCAACAATATAAGTTTCCATAAGAATTCACTGTCTAACAAGACTAACCAAAGTATAATATCCAGTATGTCTTTCATTTTCAATCAATTAAAATTTCCAGAATAAGTCACACAATATTATATAACAGACAAAATTAACAAAACTGATCTATAAATAAATCAATAATTCCCATGAAGCTCAAATATGGAACTATGAAATATGTGCTTATATCTCACAAAGAATCATAGCTTCAATATAAAATTAAACAAGGAATATATAAAGAATTATAAATATTGTCCCTAAGAACTACAATAAAAATTTTAGTGTGTTGCGGTTGGAGAGAGCATACCATGGGTAGGATGCTTGCCTTACACAGGACAACCTGGATTTAATCTCAGGCATACCATATGGACATCCAAGCACTACCAGGAGTGATCCCTGAATGCAGAACCAGGAGTAAGTCCTGAGAATCTCTAACTGTGGCCCCAAAACAAAACAAAAATTTCAGTATTTCAGATTAATTTCTAAATATAGTTTTAAAGAACTATTTTCCTCCTGTATGTCTTTTAGTCTTATTTTATTTTCTCAGTGTTTGTGTCAGCTGATAGAAATTGGAAAAAATGATGTTCTACCAAATTTGACACATGTGTTGAAGAGGGTGCAAAATATCTTGAGGATGCAAAATATCTATTTCTTTGGTCATATAAGGTTCACTTAAGCCACCATGGACTCAGCCTCGAGGAAAACATATGGAAACTTATGGCAGTAGAAGAATACTGGGATTGCACAGATAGCAGGATACAGTTATGCTTAATTTTAGCTGAACTGCAAGTGATTTGTCTCAGCTGCCATTGCACTAACATTTGGAAGTCCCAAAGCAAGATTAGCCAATTACTTAGATGAACCTAGTCAAACTACTGGATTTAAAGATCTGGTCACACAGATATATTAAATAATTAAGTTTCAAAGTAGCTTTTGTAGAAACAATACAGAAGTTGAGAGTAGAAATGATTCCATATAAACAAAGTAAAAAAAATCACTTTTATAAATAGATGTCTAATTTAATTAGATTCAAAGGCATGGAAAACTGGAAATGCTTTGCTTTGGACAAACTCATCATTTTAAAGATCATATATAGTGCTTTGTAGTTAAATACTCATAGAAGAAACATTTAGGCAATCGAAGTATAACTGCAGTAGAATTGTCAAGGTCAACTTGTAATATAGCAGAGATGGTTGGTTGCTTCTCAATGTTTTGGACAATTACAGAAAGATAATTGTCAAATCAGGATTTAAATTCTCAACTCAATGTTTAGAAACTTATCAGAAAATATATTTGATGAAGCAAATTGGTTATTTATTGGAGTTGCATGTTCTATAAAAAAAATAAAAATATTCCCCCCCCCCCATGCCCTCGGCCCAGATAAGATCTGGAGCTGCTGAGCACGAAATGGACCCTATGCTCCTAAAGACTATGATCTGAGAGGTCTTCTAACCCATTTTGGCACCCAGAGCGGCTTCTTACAGAAATGCTTCTAGACTGTGAGCTGTACTACAACTCTGTGCCGCCCGGAGAGGGATTTTTCCTCTTCACTCTGTTTTTCTGTGCGGAAAATGGTGGCGGCGGCAACATCCACGTGGCGAGAGCCACCTCCTAAGACTCCCGACCCAGAGGTATGAATTTTGCAGTTTTGTGGCTCATAGGTGATCATGGGAAGGGGGTGTTACCTGCACGCCCTCGCCCAGATAGGATCCGGAGCTGCTGAGTGCGAAACGGACCCTCTATTCCTAAAGACTATGACTGAGAGGTCTTCAAACCCATTTTGGGACTCAGAGTGGCTTCTTACAGAAATTCATCTAGACTGTGAACTGAGCTAAAATATCAGAAATCCAAAGCCATGCGGCCACAGTTGTGGCTGTGTGAGCTCATAAAATCTTCATTCTCAGCAATGAAAAGAAATTATTAAATAATGCCTTTTCAGCAGGCCTGATTGTTGGAGGGAAATTCCAAACAATAATAGTGAGTTCTATATTGAAATATTGAATGTATTCAAAGAATAGAGGGAATATAGGGAAGATCATTAGCTACTTAAGTGGGGGCTGGGTGGGAGGGGGTATTTTGGGGTTCTTGGTGGTGGAACATGTGCACTGGTTAAGGGATGGGGGTTCAATCATTAAATGACTGAGACTTAAGCCTGAAAGTTTTGTATTTTTTTCACAGTGATTCAATAAAATAAAAACTTAAAAAAAAATATTACCCCCCAAAGTTCTACTGATAGCATATTAAATATACATTGAGTAAATAAATGAATACTTGAGAAAAAAGGCATAACTCAAAGTAATATGTTCAAAATGCAAAATAATGTATGTAGTTAAATATACTTTGACTTGATTTTAAGGGGAAAAATGTCACTGTCATCCCATTGCTTAACAACTTGTTCAAGCGGGCACCAGTAACGTCTCTCATTGAGAGACTTATTGTTACTGTTTTTGGCATATCCAGCCTGTGCGGGCTCGATACTCTTGGTAGCTTGCCGGGCTCTCCAAGAGGGGCGTAGGAATCGAACTTGGGTAGGCCACGTGAAAGATGAACACCCAACCACTGTGCTATCACTCCAGCCTGGGGGAAAAAATGAAAGAAACAAATATTTGTTCATTTCAGATGACACTTTAATCTTTAAAAACTTTGACTTCTGACCGCTACCGAGATGTGACCCCGGGGGCCGCACGCGCTTGCGGCTCCTCCGAAGCTGCACGAGCGTGAATCCAGACCCAGCTGAACCAAATTCAACATGGGCAGCTCCTTGCAGATTGTCTCCAGCCAGAGAACTAAGCCGCGACCCCATGCCCGCCCAGGAGAAGAAAGGTATTTCTCTCTCTTGCCTGTCCCTTCCCGGGGATGAAGGGCGTGGGGACCGCCATATTATGATGACCACAGATGGGATTTACAAGCTTGCAATGATCGAATATCCGGAAGAAATCTCCCTGGACTTAGTTGTTAAAGTACAGAAATACAAAACCGCTCGGCCACTATTGGGGCCGCGCAACCTCATTTCTCTTCACAACAGGTCTGACTCTAGTGGGGTGCTCCTAATAATAATGGTGAGGTTTGTGTTGAAATACTGAATGTAACCAAAGTAAATAGAAAGTAAAGTGAAATTTATCAGTTACAAGGCGGGGGAGGGGGTCCGGGGATGGGCGGGATGGGAGGTGTACTGTGTCTTTTTTTTTTCTTCGGTGGTGGGATATGGGCACTGGTGAAGGGACGGTTGTTTCAGCATTGTATGACTAAGACTTAAGCCTGAAAGCATTGTAATTTTCCACATGGTGCTTCAATAAAATAAAATTAAAAGAAAAAAAAAACTTTGTCTTCTTTGATGGTACTTGAAGAAAAATGTGGGGAACTTATCCCTTATAAATAATAGTTTTGGTATTATTTTTGGTTTCTTACATATCTTAGTAAGTGATTGGCTTAACTACTTTAAGGGAAGTTTATTCTAAGTTCAAAATAGTTAAAGTTTTAAATTCTACTTCTAATCATGGTAATTCAGTTAGTTTCTTTAAAAGAATTCACTTCAGAATCCTTTTATTTCTTATTTGAGAAAAACATTGAAATACATTTTTATCATTATTCTAAAATAAAAAGCCACTTGCATTTGTGACCTGACATTAAAAGTATGATAGTTTAAGCTTTTAGTCATACTTTTAGAGATAACTAGCTTATCATACTTCTGGCGGATGGATTTCTGTTTTTATTAACCTTTCCTCCAGAAACAGTGATTTAGCTCCATTTCCACTCTTGGTGGGTGTCATTCTGTTTGCTTCTCTGTGGCATAAGCAGATTGTTCTACTCAAATTGGTCAAACTTTTAGAACAGGATATATGTCTGCTGAAGCCTTGAGGTAAACACACATCAAATAATATTTCATACTGGAAAATTCCCCATCCACCTCTCTTATGAAGAGTGATCTTCATAGAGCTAGCTGACCTCCATTCTCTAAATTGTTTTTAAATTTCCTTGTGGCTGGTTTAAGTCAATTGAGCAGTCTACAGTTCCTTTTGAAAAATCTCCTGTCTTACTTCTCACGACTCTTCTTTTTTTTTTTTCCATTTTAAGCAAGAGAACTCACCATCCTATAAAATGTATAGTTTATCTGTGATCTATTGGCTTAAGTTGCTGGATTAATGCCAGATTTCAACATTTAGCTCCCTACCAGCGAACTACTTTCCCACCAGTGGTTAAAAAATGATCACTTTTACGTTTAAACATACACATTGACATCTGCTGTCTTGAATTCCTCTGCAAAAAAGAAGAAAAATAGTTAGAGAAGTCTACCCTATCAGCCCGCTCTGGCAGGGACGGGAAAGTTAAAGCGCTTTTCCAATTTCAGTCAGAGTCAAGTGGTTCAGAAAAGTTCAGGGACTTTCAGAAGTTAACACAGACCTCCCTTTGGTCCCATCAGGATGGATATTCCTATCTGTCCAGTTTGCTTTGACTCACTTCTGCTGTTTTGTTATGACTTATAGAAAATGTTGCCTCAGCTGGAAAGCGGAATCATACCAGAAACCGTTTTGAGAGGAGTTTAATGATGATATTTCAGTGGGACAAAAGGCAAAGAGTGCCCCCTCTGGATTTCTTTAAAATCCATAAAGCCAGGGTTTGAAAAGGACATGATTGGAATGCAGCAAGAAACCTATCCTTAACAATTCCTCTTTATTGAATTGCTCCTGGTTGTTCTTTAAATGGCATCTCTTCGTAGTTTGAGCATCTTTACTTACTGGGAAATGGCAGTATTCTCATGACATGAAAACTATGAGTTTCACACAAAGAACTGAATTTTTTTTTCTCTTTTTCTTCTTTTAGATGAAACCTCAAGCTTTGACCAGGAAAAAATTTTGTTTGTGTGTATGTGTGTGTGTGTGTGTGTGTGTGTGTGTGTGAACTTTGTAAAATTTCAAAATATTATGGCAATAGGATCCAAAAAAGTTTAAATTTTATATGATTATATAATTTTACATGAATGACAGGTAAATTTGATATCTAATATATGATGTTAGATTTCACAAGCTGATTTTGTACTTATATATAATTGAGGAGTTAATTACTTTAAGGCTTAGTACATATATAGACTATTGGCCTAAAATAGTCCTTTCTGATTTATGTATGAAGATTAATCATGTAATTGTATAGACACCTGGACCAAAAAAAATAGCAAAACACATAAGACGCGTGCCTTGCAAATGCCTGAGCTAGCTTAGACTTGATCCTCAGCATCACATATGATTCTTCTGAGCCTCATTAAGAGTGATCCATGGGCACAGAGTCAGGAATAAGCCCTGCGCATTAATGGATACACACAAAACAGGTAAGCAAACAAATTTTAAAAACAAACTAAAAATATTCCTTTGATTATTTAATCCTCTGAGATATTTCTTCTAAGCATAAAAGTAAGAAAGAGAAAATATCCTCAAAATGACCTTCAAAACATTAAAAAGAAACAAAAATCCAACAAGTTTAGGTGTAACAATTTTGAAAAGTTCGGTTCTAAGTGAAAGAATGAAAGAAGGAATATTTTCATCCTGCTTGTAAAAGGTAATTTTTACCATTTGTATTGAAAAAACCCATAATCACTAACTATATCACTGTCATCCCGTTGCTCATCGATTATTCGAATAGGCACCAGTAACATCTCCATTGTGAGACTTGTTACTGTTTTTGGCATATCAAATATGCCGCAGGTAGCTTGCCAGGTTCTGCTCTGCCATGTGGGCGAGATACTCTTGGTACCTTGCCAGGCTCTCTGAGAGTGGTGGAGAAATCAAACCCGGGTTCTGCTTGTGAAAAAGTAATTTTTACCATTTGTATTAAAAAAAAACACAATAGCTGCTCTAATAATTGAACTTTTACTTTTGGAGTTGGAGATCATATTCAGCAATGCTCAGAGCTTACTCCTGGCTCTGTGCTCAGGAATTACTTCTGGTGAGTGATCAAGGGACCATCATGCGTGGTGCCAGGGAATGAACTCAGGTAAGTACTAGACAAGCACTCCACCCATAGTATTATAGCTCCAGACGCTAGCAATTGAACTTCTTAAAAATTATTTTTGGTACTAAAATTATTTAAAAGTAATTAATTTTTAGTAATATTTGTTGCAGAATTTTACCATAATGTCACAACTTGAATAAATTATACTGTTGTTTTTTGATATATTTAAAGAAAGTGAACACAGGCTACTTGAAGATATATCTTGCAAGGAGTGTAGGGTGTAATGTATTGTTTTTATATCAATTAATATATATACTGATTTCTTAGCAAAAAATAATGGATAAATTAGGTTCAGTATAATGCCACATTTGTTTTTTGTCTATATTCTTAAATACAGATTACCCTTAATTCTTTATATGTAAAAAAATATTCAGTTAACAACAATTTGGTTTTCTAAATTTCAATGTATTTTATGTGAAACAATTCAGGACATAAAATAATTTTTAAAATATCAAGATAGTGGTATGATTTCCCCCAGAACTTAAAAAGTAAAACATGAATGTTAGATGTTATATTCTAAAGATAAATAATATTTTTAGGGGACAAAGATTCAATTTGAAGAAACTTTATTCCCTGTGAAAGTTGAAAATTTGCCTTCAATATGAGAAAAATATACATTAAAACAGAATGCTTATCTTGCTTTCTAAAATGCATCAGTTCTATTTGAAGTTTGCTGCAATGTAATACCTTCATCTGGGAATCAGTTTTTTAAGCATTTTAGTTGAGACTTGGAATTCAATCTGTATAATTAGGAATTGTTCTGCATAGGCATCTCTTTTCCATAAATCTTCATTCCTAAGATATTCCTTGACCCCTTCCTAGTAGCAATAGATAGGTTTTCAGTAATTAATAATAAATGAAACTTAAATATTTTATTCATTTAATCTCATATATATATGCTCTTAGTTTTTACTTTATTTTGCTTATTATGTCTCTTTGTTCCTCTCTCTCTCTTTCTCCCTCTCTTTCTCTCTCTCACACATATATGCCCTAAATAAAAATATTATTATTCATTAAGTTAAACCTGCAGTCTATCAGAACCTTCAGGATTTTTCTTTTTCTGCCCAGCCTAATATGATATAGTACATTAAATTGCCAACATCAATAAAATTACTATAAACAATATAGAAAGTAAAATTAAAAATAAAACACTCACGGATCTTATGTTGGGAAACAGTTTTTTTTTCCCAAAGGTGCCTGGACTCATTGAGCACCGGGTCCGGGCAGACTTGGGGCAAAGGATAACAGGGCACTCGGACAAACACCCTCCCTGAGCTGCTTATGGCAGCTCACTTTATTGCAAAATACATGCATTTGTATAGAGGGCCACGGTTTACAGGAAGGTCCAGTCACATAAAGTTTAGCATTATTGACCTACTGCCTTTCCTACTCTGCTTTGCCGTCATCTAATCCCAGTCAAGGCTAGATGCTGGTGTTAGGATGGTGACTTGCTAAACCTCTGTGATAGTTCCTGTGTCTTGAGTGATGTGTCTAGGAGGTCGAGTGAGGCTCAAGGCTAGACAACTGGTGCTAATACTCTATTCTTGCCAACTCTGCCCAGATACTTTCTTCCGCAGGGCCTCGCTTCAAAATTGCTCTGCAGGATTGGGTCTTATCTGCTCCAGTGTCCCTCCAGGTTCCACAATCTTAAAACAGAAATTCACATAAAATTTGAAAATTAGCTGAAAATTACTACTGTTGAAGATGCTTTTGGTATCCCTCTTTGTGGTTAAAATCTGTAATCTGTACTTTAAAACTTTGATTTTGGATTAGTGAACTTTTATGATTAAACTGTCTGCTTCTTTTTTATTTATAAAAAAATAAAATTAAAGTTAAGATCACAGAATTATACAGTATAGGTCAATTTTGTCCCCTCAGATAATGGAAAAATAAGATCTAGACAAATGGAGAATTCCTAAATGTTCAGTTTCAAGTATGGAACTTGACCCACATTACTGTTGAAGGGACTTTATAGTTATGTTTTGCATTCACATTTGAAAATCTTTTATGCAGGGGCTGGAGCAATAGCACAGCGAGTAGGGTGTTTGCCTTGCACATGGCCTACCCAGGTTTAATTCCCAGCATCCTATTAGGTTCTTTGAGCACCACCAGGAGTAATTCCTGAGTGCAGAGCCAGGAGTAACCCCTGTGCATCACTGGGTGTGACCCAAAAAGCATATATAAACAAACAAACAAATAAAAATCTTTTATGACTAGACCAATTCTAAGATATAATACTCACATGAAAGATTTTTCATTCTTAAATTCTAAAGGATGGTGAAATAAAGATGACTGGTTACTTAGTGATTTATTTAAGGACAAAAAGAGATTATATAAAAATTCATAACAAAGAAAATGACTACTGACTTTTATAATTTGAATGTAAAATTTTCAAGTTTCAGTTTATAACTTTGTATTTTAATCTTTCATTATTATTATTATTATTATTTTGCTGTTTGGCTCACATCTGGCGATGCACAGGGGTTACTCCTGTCTCTGCTCTCAGGAATTACCCCTGACCGTGCTCAGGGGACCATATGGGATGCTGGGATTTGAACCCGGGTCGGCCGCGTGCAAGGCAAATGCCCTACCCGCTGTGCTATCTCTCCAGCCCCTGTATTTTAATCTTTCAGACTATGACTTCGTATATGCATTTCACTTTCCCACCTCTTTGAAATTAATTTAATTCCCAAATCTAATTAATAGTTATCTAAGCACACATTGAACCAGTTTATCAAATATTTAATATACAGCCACTGTTTTCATCATTCTAGTCCTCTCTCTGCATAACTAGCTTCTGGATCAAAGTCTTATTTAACAGTGTCTAATTGTAGCATTGGTCCCTTGTCTAAAAGGACTCTTAAGGGAGTCTAGAAAATTTGATCTTTTATTTCTATTTTAGAAATGCATTGTTTCTTGTTGAACTCAGTTGCTGAAGTAAGGACACTCCTATGTACAGTTGCTTATAGAGATGGGCAGATTTTTTTTTCTATAATCACGCAAATAAGTCAAATGTCTAGTTTATTCACTTACTCTGGGTCTGCGTCTTTCTGTTCTCTTTTTAGAAATTCATCACAGTTATTCTGTTCCATATAATCAGAGGCTGATTGTAAATGCAGTATTTTTTCAACTCATGCCAAGTTAGTACTGAAGTAGACTGAATTTCACATAGGACATCTCAGACGTTTTAATAGATACCTCAACCCTGTAACCATCATTCTCTTAACTACTGAGAAAGGTTTCAAGAAGAGACTGTTTCCAAGGAGGCCGGGATGTTATCTCAAGCTGAGGAGTCATATGCTGCCTTGTCACTAACTGTAGAACCAGGGAAAAGGAATAAGAACTTCTCTGACTCAGCAGCTCCTAGAGGTAGAAATCCAGGAAAAGTTGTAAATGAACGCTGTTGGTTAATTACATGCACTTATGATGGGGACTTAAGTTTTCCAAGCAATTAATATAAAATAAAATTCTATGAAATTAAAAGTGGCCTATAAAACTTAAAATGAATATTTTTAGTGCCAGAGCAATTAGCCTTGCATGCTGCCAACTCTGATTTGATTTCTGGCACCACATATGATTTTCTGATCACTTGAGAGCAAAACTAGGAAAACAACCTGAGCACTCTTAGGCATGGTCCAAACTCCCCTCCCCCAAAATTAAAACACCCCCAAAATAAATATGCTCAACAGACAAATGCAGAGATTTTTAGATATGTAAGGGTTTAATAAATAGATTTCCAGTTGATTGTTAATATTTTCTAATATATAATTGTTGAATGCCTCTTTAATACATGGCAGGGAAAGTTAAAAATAGTGGGTTACCTACTCGTAAATTAAAATTTTAATATTGAATATAAAACACATGGGCTGGAGCGATAGCACAGCGGTAGGTCGTTTGCCTTGCACGCAGCTGACCTGGGTTTGATTCCTTCGTCCCTCTTGGAGAGCCCAGCGAGCTACCAAGAGTATCTCGCCCACACGGCAGAACCTGGTAAGCTACTTCGATATGCCAAAAACAATAACAAGTCTCACAATGGAGATGTTACTGGTGCCTGCTCGAGCAAATTGATGAATAACAAGACAACAGTGCTATATAACACACATAAAGTGGTCCTCTGTACAAAGTGAAATAAAGCGAATATGCCATTTTTTTTCTTTCATGAGGACTTGGTCTCCTCCACAGTTATTCAGATAATATAATACAATTCAAAAGGTAAAAGATCAATTCAAGTTGGGTTTTAATTGTGAGGCCATATAACAATTCTCTTATATCCCGTGGAGAATCACTTTCAATTAGAAGCATGTTCAGATGTTGTTCATAATAAGTTGTTCATAATTCTTTCAATATTGTTTCTTGTCAGAGTGTATGCTTAAATCACATGAGTTTAGCAAAGCTCAAGAAGTTAGATTTCTTCCAATGGAGAGAGAAAACTGTCATGATGTCAGCCTTCTCTTATAAGACGTCTTTAAAAAGATAGATCAAAAATTGGTTTGGAAAGAAGAAATACAAGTCCATGTCTAAACTTTTTTTCTTTTATCCTCATCTAGATATGAAGGTAGAAAACTATGAAGCGTGAATGCATAATAACTAATATCTCTAGGTCAGCTTAGATTCTGTCAATATATTGCATATAACTAGAAGCTGAGAAACTACCGTTTGCTCCTGGACTTGGACATGAACATTTGCCTGATTTCCTTGCCATTTTGTATACAGCTGTAAAGACCACAGCTACAGCATTTTGAGGGCCTGGTTGAATTCCATTATCACTGTTTAATTCCAGATCAATTTCCATTCTGGAAAGAAGCCCCACAGCCTTTATCAGTCACTGCACATTCCTGTCTCTTCACACTCCCTGGAATCACTAATCTGCTTTCTGTCCCAAGAAATTTTATCATTCTGAATGTTTCATTAATTGAATCATATTGAAAATGTGGCTTTTAGGTCTGTTTTCTTTCACTTATCATAATGATTTTAAGGTTTTCTTATGCTGCAGTACGTATATGTACTTCACTTCTTTTTAATGGATAATAATTTGCTACACATATTACACATATTGCACACAGGAAACAACAGATATTTTGTGTGTTTGTGTGTGTGTGTGTGTGTCTAATGGTTTCCTTTGAAGGTTAGGATTAGTCTTTAGCTGGCCCCAGTTCTTGTCCACTGCAACAGAGACCTGCACACTTAAACAATGGCTTGTACATTTTTTTTCAACAAAAGCTGCAGGGGAAAATGCATCACACTGAATGAGCTCAGATGAGGTTTTAAAAATGGACAGTTTTTCAAGCGAGTTCTTCTAAGGAATCACACTACAGGTTCAAGTCTGCCAAGTCTTTGGCCACGGAGCATCGAAGAGCTTGGCCACTTTGCTGCCTCCTCAGTCAACGGCCACGGTGCTGCTTCCACTCCGGACACAGTTTGGTGCTTCACAAACATTTTCCTTGAGTGCAGTGCCAGAAGGGGAGAAAACCTTGATAACAGATGACTGTGGTCCTGAAACCAATGCACATGAATAAATGAAATAAATAAGATAAAAATTTAAATTATCAAAGTACTGGACTGGAGAGATAGCACAGGGACTAAAGTACTTGTAAGGCAAGTACCATGCAATGAAATCTGGTTTACTTCAGCGCTGCCTGTGACTCCCCGGGAACTGCCTGCTCTGATCCTTGAGCACAGAGTCAGAAGGAAGCCACATGCAGTGCTCGGCGTGTCCCAAACCCTCCACCTACCCCCCCACGAATGTCAAAGTATTTTTTATGAAGCCTGGGGGTAAGTTTTAAATAATTTAT
This sequence comes from Sorex araneus, assembly GCF_027595985.1. NCBI lineage: Eukaryota > Metazoa > Chordata > Mammalia > Eulipotyphla > Soricidae > Sorex > Sorex araneus. Next base: position 183,806,632 of record NC_073302.1, on the reverse strand, counting down.
TATGGGGCATAGCATAAGAATAAATTAGAAAATAATCATCAATTAGGAAAGCATGAACTTTAAGATAATTGATACGGTCCAAACTGAACACAACTATACATACTCTAGAGTACTATAGAAATCCATGAATAATTTATTATACATAGTATAAAATAAAACAAGGGTATGTGTATTATTTTAAAGTTGGCAATATGTTGATACTTTTTTGGTCTTAGAGTTAGTTCAGATGGAAAAACCTTTTGAGGGCATAAGTTGAATTTTAAGAAATAATCATTACCATGCTTTATCAATTAAAACTTCTCACTTGGAAAAAAAAGATGATTGTTTTCTCAAACAGACATTTTTAAGAAAATTAAAATCATTGGCCTAGAAAAGAGTTTTAAGGAAAACCTGGAATACCTGGCTAGAAATTTCAGAGGCAGAGCCAATGTAATTCAGTTTGCCAGTGATTGTTATTAAATGCTTATTGTAGCAGATCTAATAAGCATGTTTGTTGTACTACGAAAACACCCTACATATAAACAGTTCAATTAAAAATTTCCACCAGATTATTCATCATGGAGTGTCTAGAAAGGACTCACATTGTATAAAAATTTCAATAGTTTGGTATTCAAAATAATAAAGCAAATTTTGAGAATAAAGGTAGAGTGAAAATGAATAAATTTCATCTGAGGATTTAAAAATTAATTTTTTTACAAAGGTTAATTTTATGAAAGCACTGTGAATTACACAGTCATTCAAAGTTGGGTTTTTGAAATACAATGTTCCATCACCAATCCTGCCACCTGTGTCAGCTTCCTTTCCCCAGCGTTCCCAGAGTCACTCTCTTCCCCCCCTGCCCCCAAGCACCAGCCTGCATCTAGACAGGCATCTTTTAAGTTTGGCTATTAGAGTTTGGGCCTCATTACTTCAGTGTTGTTGATTCTGTGGTTTGGATATTCAGCTCTATCATTCCTTGACACATCAATGTACCTGAATCCTCTTGACCTCTGCCCCCACTGCTTCTCATCAATCGCTTCTCCCCTTCCCCTTTACTCTGTTTCTTTCCTTATCCTCCTTTACTCTGCTGCCAAGGGTGATCTGGGTGTCTCTCCTTTAGGTCATTTCATTTCCTCTTCCAGGTACTCTAAATACCACGTATCAGTGATATTATCCTATGACTGTCCTTCTTCTGGCTTCATTTAACATGGTATCTTCCAGTTCTGTCCATGTTGCAGCAAATCGGATGATTTCATCATTTCTTACTGCTGTGTGGTATTCCATTGTGTATATATACCACATCTTTATGGTCCTCTGATCTGTTGTTGGACATTAGATTGATTCTAGATCTTTGCTATTGCACTGAGTGCTGCAATGAATAGTGGGGAGATGCATCCTTTTGACTGAAAGTTTTTCTGTCTTTGGGGTAGGTAACTAAAATTATAATTGCTGGGTAATATGGGAGCTCTATTTTAAGCTTACTGAGAATCCTCTTTACTCTTTTCCATAGGGTTTGAACAAAACAACATTCCCACCAGTAGTAGATGAGAGTTTCTTTTCCCCACATTCTTGAACCAACACAGATTGTTCTGATTATTTTTCACATGTGTCATCTTAAAAAGTGTGAGAGGGTATATCATTGTCACCTTAATTTGGATTTTCCTGATACTAAGTGTTGTTGAGAATTTTTTTCATTTGTCTGTTTGCCAATTGTTCTTTCTCAGAGAAGTCCCTGTTCATTTTCTCTCCCCATTTCTTTACGGGCTTTTGGGATTTTTCTCATGTGTGTCATTGCTAATCTCTGAATACTTTATATATATTTATGTATATAGTACTTCATATAGATGTTTATATAAATATTTTATAAATATTATAAATATATATTTATTTATAATATATAACTATTATAAATATATATTTACAAATGCTGGCTGACTTCGACCACAAGTGTGGAAAGGTCGGATTGCAGCTGAATCTCAACAAGACGATGTTCATGAAAAACGAACTGGTCCCTGAAGCTCCATTTGCTCTCAATGGAATGAACATCTCCGAATGCAGCAGCTATGTGTGGCTGGGTCGAGAAATCAACATGAGGAACGACTTGGTGCCAGAACTGTGCAGGAGGAAGAGAGCAGCGTGGAATGCATTCAAGAGCGTCGAAAAAGTGGTTAAGAGAACGAAGAACCGGACACATCTTTTCGATTCCACCATTCTTCCTGCACTAACATATGCCTCAGAGACCTGGGCCCTACGCAAGCAGGATGAGAACGCTATTAGAGTATCCCAAAGAGGAATCGAAAGAGCTATGCTGGGAATATCATGTCTCACTCAAGTGAGAGAAGGAATCCAGAGTTCTGACCTCCGTCGACGGTGAAAAATCAGGGACGCTGTCTCGTTTGCCAAGGCATCAAAGATCAGATGGGCCGGTCATTTCATGCGATTCAGAGACGACCGTTGGACTAGAGCTGTTACCGACTGGATTCCACGGGACGTCAGAAGACTGTGTGGCCGCCCACCAAATAGATGGTCAGACTTCTTCATCAAATCCCTGAATGAACGATTTGAGGCTCTTCCTGTTCCTGGAGCAAGCAGATATCATTGGGCTGCACTAGCTCGCAACAGGGACAAATGGAGACATTACTGGTACCCGCTGGAGTGAATCGAAGATCAACGGGACTATAAGTGATACAATATAAATATATAATACCTTATATATCTATGGATATCCCTTCTATCTGATGTATTGGTTACAAATATTTTTCCCATTCAATTATCTGTCTTTTACTTCCAATCAGCTCTCTGTATTGTAGCTGTGGCATGTGTTCCTTTTGCCATGCAGAAACTCTTTAATTTGATGTAGTCCCATTTGTTTATTTTTGATTCTGTCACCTTTGGCAGTGCCATTGTATCTTTGCAGATACCTTTGAGGTCCAGATCTTGAAGCATTTTGCCTATAGTCCCCTCAATGTGTTGTATATATTCTGGCCTGATCTCAAGGTCTTTGGTTCACTTTATAGTATCAAGTGGGGTAATGAGATACCTCCAAAGTTTCTAATTTTTCAGTATGGTTTTGGCTATTTCAGGTCTTTCATGATTCCACATAGCAGTTAATTATTATTTATATATCATGTTCTAAGTCCTTGAAAAATGTGATCTGAATTTGGCAGGGACTCAATATTTTGCTGTTGAATCTATCGAGTAGTTTACGTAAGATGTTATTTTTGACAATATTATCTCTTCTAAACCAAGAGCATGTGATATTTTTCCATTTGATATTTTCTCATTCTATTTCTCTTTCATTTAAGTTTTTATGGTGTAGATCTCCTAGTCATGTATTCAAACGGAAAGATGTGAGTTCACAAGTCAGAAGCCGAGAGCCACTTCCTGGCCTCCCCAGCAGAGAGACAAAGAGATGGGGGGACACGAATAGAAGTCAAAATGGCCCATCTTAATGCAGAGCTGCTAGCATACTTGTAGAATATCTGGAGGGGGTTGAGGCATAGAACTTTGCATAAGTGTGATTGATCTTTTACAAAGGTAAAGTGCTTCAGCAGAGACAATTCTCTTGGGGGGTTAATTCAAGGACACCCTCTGTCTCCCAGGGAAATGTTAGGAGCACAGCACTAACGGTCTTTCTTTTATCAAGCACAGAACACTGCTCTATGGTAAAATGTGGAAAGACTAGAGAGAAAATAGAACACTAAGTAATTCACCTCAAATACAAAGTCCAGAGTTACCAGAAGTTTTGACTGATAAGTACTAAGACTGGCTTGGGAAATTGTCACAATAAGAGGCACAACACAAAGAAAAGATTAAAGAAAAACTTGGGGAATAAGCAGTGCTCTCAAGAGCACTGTAAACTTCGAGGAGGTGGGGGGAAGGGGCTATTCGCTGATGAAACGTAACCCTGCTTAGGGTTAATATTCAACAGACATATCTTTTTTTAGAAGTAACTCAAGACTTACTGGATAATGAAACTTTTAAGCTGATTAAGTTTGTTCTACCTGCCGAGTTATCCAAGTGCAGTCGTTAAAAATCCTTATACTAGATGTAGTTCAATAATTTATTTTTCAACTGAGTACTCGAAATATAGAAAACTTTTTTTGGATTAAAATAGTTATAGAGGGGCTGGAGCGATAGCACAGTGGGTAGGGCGTTTGCCTTGCATGCGGCCGGCCCGGGTTCGAATCCCAGCATCCCATATGGTCCCTGAGCACCGCCAGGGGTGATTCCTGAGTGCATGAGCCAGGAGTGATCCCTGTGCATCGCCAGGTGTGACCCAAAAAGAAAAAAAAAATAGTTTTAGAATAAACATGCTTTTAGATAGAATTAAAATTCTAAAAATTTTAAAATTAAAATTCTAAAAATTAAAAATTCTTATTTTTAATAAGAAGTTAATATATTGTAATGGCAAGAAAGCTTGGGATTTGAGATCCAGAAACAAGTACCTTTAAAAGAGGTGGGGTGCTATTCACATGGAAACACTGATGGAGGGATGTTGATATTGGTTATGAGATCTGTGCTAGAACAGTCCAGGTCTAAAATCCAACTCTCAGTCACTTTGAAAATCATGCTCCTTTAATTTAAGAAATTGTAATTAGAAAACAGAGGAGGACTTTTCTGTCTTGTAGGGGAAGGGTTAGTTTCCAATCTTAGAAACTTTGAAAACAAAGTAAAATTCTATTTTAAACATATCTGTCTCTCTTTTGATTTTTTTAAAGCTCATTTTGTTTTGTTCTTTTCTTTTGAGTTCACACCTAGTGGTGCTGTGGGAGATGCTCCTGTCTCAGTGCTCAGTGACCACTGTGGTGACACGGATCAAGTTTGATACACAAATCCCCCTGCAGGAGATATATGCAGCATTTTGAGTTATTAATTGGATTTATTAATATCTGTTTTTTAAAAAATATTCAGTATATTTATAAACGGTTCAAAGCTAACCTAATATCTGCAGATCAAATGCATTTATTTCTGCTGTACTAAAGTCCCATTCTCCTATTATCTCAAAAGCTATCAGGAAAACTAAGTCTCATGAAATTATGATTGATATTCAGTTGTATAGGGTTAAGTAGCAGAATGGTTATTTATTAACTTGAATATGGGGTCTGGCATTAACTAATTTCTCAGGTCTCGCAAATGTCACTCCACGCCTGACTTTCTCTCTGTAAATATTAAATGATAGTATATGCCTTCTATTGCTTTACCTCATTGCAAATAATAAATGATGTACTATATCATAGCATTTAAAATTTAGTCTAAATTTGCATAAGTGAACAAATATGAACTTTACTCTAAATGATGTCTTTTTATTTCTTTTGTTTTCTCTGAGGTTATGCTTTTTTATAAAATTTTATATATAGTCGTAGTGGTACAATTTTATTAGACTTCAAATTATATTACTGAATCGCATCTATTATATTGATATTTGAGGGATAGCAAAGCGTGATATCGCTCAGACACAGTCCAGTGGAATCTTTCTGCTCTGCTTTCATTGTTCCCCTGTTTCCCCTTTTCTAATCTCAGTTTTACAGTCAAATCCAAGGATTCATTCTTGTTTCTCTTTGTCTTTTCCTAATCTCTGTATGCCATATGTGAGTGATATCATTTGTGTTTATCTTTATCTTTTTGAATTATTCAGTTTAGCATGAACCCCGTCTAGTTCCACTCATGTTTTTGCAATGGCAAGATTTCACCATTTCTTTTCTTTCCTTTTCATTTTTCACGGTTTTATTTATTTTTTTCCTTTCATGGGCCACATCTTACTCATTGTACTATCTCTTTGACCCATCATCTTTATTTTTTTATAGTCAAGTGGCATTTGTCTGTGTGTGTTTGTGTGTGTGTGTGTGTGTGTGTGTGTGTGTGTACACACTGGCTTCCATTACTCCATCTCCTAACTCTGACTTTGAACTTGCTGCCTTCCTTAGAGAAAGAAATTTTTGATTACATCAATAAATCTTTCTTCCCCTAGATCCATAAAGTCCTATATTTTTAACTTAAAGGGAACATTTTGCAAATTTGATAATGTGGATGCGGATGATTTTGTGAGTCCAATCTGTCTTGCCTGCAGTTTCATTAAAACACTTGAGAAGAAAATACCATGACTGCAGCTTTCTATATCTTTTATGTACAACATTGTCTCTGTCACTGTCACTGTCATCCCATTGCTCATTGATTTACTCGAGTGGGCACCAGTAACGTCTCCATTGTGAGACTGTTTACTGATTTTGGTATATAGAATACGCCACAGGTAGCTTGCCAGGCTCTGCCGTGCAGGCGAGATACTCTCAGTAGCTTGCCAGGCTCTCCGAGACAGGTGGAGAAATAGAACCCGTATTGGCCACATGCAAGGGAAACGCCCTACCGCTGTGCTATTGCTCCAGCCCATGTACAACATTAAATTCAATATATTTCTTATGTACAAATATATGTGCGGGACCTGGGGTCCGCAAGATCCAGACAGATCTCCAAGTCTGCTTGGATCGGGACTGGGCCTACTCCACCCAGATCCTCATTTTCAAGTAGCTAGGCAGTCATATCCACAAACTGCCTCCGGCAGCTGTGTAATCCCATCAACGGCCAAGATCCAAAGACTACAAAACAAAGCTCCCGGAATTGACCTCTTATTGTCTAGTTCTCCCTCTCAGAGAAACCGGCAAGCTGCCGAGAGAGTATCCTGCCCACACGGCAGAGCCTGGCAAGCTCATCGTGGCGTATTCGATATGCCAAAAGCAGTAACAATGATGGGTCTCATTCCCCTGACCCTGAAAGAGCCTCCAATGTGGCACTGTTTGGAAGGATGAGTAAAGACAGTCTGCTAAAATCCCAGGGCTAGGACACATGGAGATGTTACTGGTGCCCACTTGAGCAAATCAATGATCAACAGGATGATAGTTACACAGTGATACAGTGATGTACTACATGAAAAATAGATTTATTAATATCCTTAAACATTGGCTTTGGTATGAATGATGAAATTTTGTTAAGTATTTTGGGGGTCAGGTGAGGGTTAGAGGAGAATTGAGGAACACCTGGTGTTGCTGAGGGTGTTTCTGGCTTTGTGCTCATGAGTGACACCTGATAGTATTAGGGAACGAGCCAGATCACCAGTGACTGCACCCAAGGCAAATGCTTTACCTTCTCTACATTATCTGGCCCAATGTTTTTTCAGCATTTAAACTTTTAATAAAATAAGTTTAAACTTATTATAAAACTTTTAATAAAATAAAATAAATATAAGATAAGCTAATTATACATATATATGTAGACATATAAGTGTATATATGTATATATACACTGCAGAAGATGCTTAATACATATGTAGTATCTTATATTCTCTCATAGACTATAATTTAATGTACTTCAAAACCATATATAACATTCAAATGAAAAAATGTTGTAGGCTTTAGCTCATGATATTTGCATTTCACATAGGAATATCCCAGTTATACAATCAGAGTTATTGTATAACTCTGATTAATTAGAATGGCCCAATTAAGCTTCTATAAACAGTTAAGAGTGTGAAGAAGGTATTATGAGTCTTCAAAGAGTCCTGTGAAAATAACAAAACACATATGTTTTAGTGAAGTCAAAATGTGTGAAAGAAATATGGAGTTGGAAAAGGCAATTGAATGATAAAGTAAATCATTAAGAGAAAGAATTTTCTGGTAAATTATAATGTTGGTAAAAGTTACCAGGAACAGATTGGTGTGGGGGTGTTCTCAAGGCAGCCTGGGCAGTGTTTGAGAGACATGGAACAAATGCTCAGAAATGTAGTTTGAATTTTACCTTAAATCTCTTGTTTTGATTGATTATTCTAGAGGAGGAAGGTACTTGGTGTTTTCAAAAATGATTTTCACATATACACTATATTTGAAGTAGTCCAAGTAACATTTTCATACAAAGTCTACACTACCGAATCACATTAACCATACATTATTCATACACGAGAACATTTCTTGTTCAAGTCAACTGTCTGAGTCTTTTACATTTGTGAATTCCATTATGAGAATGTAACATCTATCTTTTGAGGAAATGAGCAGGAAAAAGTGAATCTTTTCACATCTTGAAAGACAAAATGGTTGTTTTTCATAGAAAACGATGTGTCTAAACATATTATTCCTGACCTAATTGTCAGGAGTTAGTCTTCCCAGCAAGCAACTCCTGGCAGCAGAAACAAAGTCTCCCTTCAACCAGGGTGGGTTCTCTGGAGAGAGGAGTCTACTTCTTTGAGCTGGAGAGGAGAGAAAGAAGTCTGAGTTCAAAAGCCAGATTCCTACCTCTCTTGCCAATGGTAACAGACGTTCTTTACTAGTTGTTCTTTGTTTTCTAATCGCCCTTAGTGCCACTCTTAAAATCTTTCAGTAGGTGTTTAAAAAAATAACTTTGACTATATTTATGGATTCAAGTTATGAAAACAACTGATACTATTAAACTAGAAGTCAATCACTCTCTACATGCATTTTTAGTGTGCACTTTTAATTTTTGATTACCAAAATGAAACAATCCCCTCATGAAATGTCTTAAAAATATATAGACCTTTGTAGAGTAATGAAATTAACCTACCTTCCACATAATTTTACTCCTAGGATAAAGTACTGATAAGTGAAGTTAACAATTGATTTCTAAGTGCTATAAAATGGGCTCTATAAAAACAGTTATCATTGCGAATACCCGTGCTCATAGTATTTAATCTTCTCACTGTTTTTTTCTTGTATTGTGTATTGAAACCAAAACCATGCATAAGAATTTATAATGGGCCAGAGTGATAGTAGGGCACAAGATACTAGGCACTTGCCTTGTATGCAGCTGACTTGGATTCAACCAGAGGTGATACAAGAGTCCCCAAGCATTGCCAGGAGTGATTCCTGAAGTCAGAGAGCAATGTCCCTGAACATTGTTGGGTGTGTTTGGAGGAAAAGGACTACACCTATTACCTATCTCTGGCTCTAACTCATTTTTTAAAATTTTAATTCAATCCAGTAATCAATTATCAGCATTCACCCTGACCCATCAATAGTATTAATACTCTCTAGTACCTGAACACTTTATACTTCTTTTTTGATTTCCCCCTGCCCAGTTTTTCTTCTACATATAGCTGCTTCTTCTCAATCCAATTTATTATTTGCTACTCATTTATCTGTTAACATTAAACTTCCAAGTTGTTGAACATTTTTTTGGTTCATATTTATTTACTTCTGACTTTTAATTAGCCCAATGACATTTAATGCTTGCCAAAGTTACATTGTCAGAAAACTTCCTCAACTCTGAGAAAATGTACCTGACTTTTCATTTTAATAGTTTAATCAAAATTTCAAACTTTATCATTGAAAACTGATTTATTAATATATTTCTTGCCCTCAAACTATTTTTTACAGTCTTCTTTTTAGTAACTGGTAACATCATTTTATAGCTACTCAGATTAAAAGTAATGGACTTATCTCCTTCTGTTACACCTAATATATTTAATAGGAAATCCTATAGCTTAAGTTTTTAAAATTATATCTAATTGCTGATCACTTTTAATTACTGTGATTATTAGCATTCTCATGCATGCTACCTTTTTTCCTTATTGTAAGCCCTTAACTGTGATTTCACTACCTATGGTAAACCAATGACATACTCAAATAAGATAGTTAAATTTCCTCACAAAGAAATTTACATTTCTTTGTAAAATGAAGTATGTTAAGAAAAGGACAACTATATGACAGTTAGGTTATTTCATTCCTAAGCCTGGAAGAAGTTGCTATGTCATGAGTTGATCTTAACTCTCCTGTTAAACATTAAATTCTCGACTCTGAACCAATAAGTGGAAACTGATTTTTTTCATAAACCGAGTTTTTGCAGGTGATAAAGTTCTGATGATCCCTACCACAATACAGCCTGTATTCTTTATGAAAGGGGGAGTTTGTGCTCAGTCAATATGTTAAAAAGGAAGGCAGTGTGAAAACAAAGGATAATTCTGCCTTTTGCTAAAGGTACATACGAAGATACGAAGGTACTGGAAGGAAGGTGTGAAACCCTCCTTTTCCTTCATAACTTCCAAAAGAATCTAACCCCATCTACATCTTGATTTTATATGTCTAGTCTCTCAATTCATGAGACAGCATTTTATCAAAGAACTGAGGGAATGGATGTAAATGAGAAGAATGGGGGGAAACCTTAAGTCGACTGAACCCTCACCTCATTCTTCTTACCCTTCACTGCATCCCTGTCCTCCTGGAAGTTCTCTTGACATAAAACATGAGCAGATGACGTTGTGCAGAGGGGTCATCTGCAAAGTCAAAAGGAAAATATTGTCTATCAAAACCTTTGAAAAGGTTTACTTGAATTTTATCTTCCACTTTATCTACACTCAGTGTTCTTCCTACACACACCAAGAACACAGCCCTAACCAGCATCTCTAGGGCTTTATGGTTGTTCCCGATGACCCTTTTTTCTCTCTCTTGCCTTACCTCTCCCTGGTTCACTCTATTCTAACCAAAATGGTCTCTTTCTGTGGTCTGAAATGCTCCTGCATGACTTAGAATCATCATTACGGCCTTGGCTTCATAATGTCTTTTCAGATCACTCTAATATTTTAAAGCCAATTTGCCAAGAACATTTCTTATTCCTCATCATAGTTCTACTAAGTCTATTGATTAAATCATTTTAAAAATGTTTGTTTTTTTTTTCTGTCTGATGATATCTACTATGGCTTTTGTTTTATTCTAGTACTTATAGCATCAAACTTTCTGGATGGAGAGATTGAATAGGATAGATAGTTTTGTTATGAGTGATGTTTAATGGCTTGCTTTAATGAACTTAGAATCATTAAGATGCAGTTATGTAAAATAATGTCATATCTGCTCTTTTTCTGATAAAACTGCCATGTTCCTGAATAATAAGAAATAGGGTTGGAGAGATAGTGGAGTGAGTAGGGCACTCACCATGCGTGTGGTAAAGCAGGGTTCCCTCCCTGGTACCATATGCAGGCCCCAGGCCACACCAGGAATGATCCCTGAGTGCAGAGCTTGGAGTAAATCTTGAACGCTGACAGGTATTCCTCCACACACACCAAGAAAAGAAGGAAGGAAGGAAGGAAGGAAGGAAGGAAGGAAGGAAGGAAGGAAGGAAGGAAGGAAGGAAGGAAGGAAGGAAGGAAGGAAGGAAGGAAGGAAGGAAGGAAGGAAGGAAGGAAGGAAGGAAGGAAGGGAGGGAGGAGGGAGGAAGGAAGGGAGGGAGGAGAATGGAGGGAGAGAGGGAGGGAGGGTGGGTGGAGGGAGAAGGACAAAGAAAGTTTTTAAGTGGTTTTTTTTGTGATATGTTAAGTCTGGGGGCAATTTTGCTTTGGTCTGTCTTTCTTTTGATCTTCCTATTCAATATACTAAAATGTGTTCTTTAAATGTAAAAAGTGATGGTAGGCAGTATTCATTGTTTATTTAGATCCATTAAAAAAAACTGGTGAGGGACAAACCGTGTATTTCAAGATGTATTTTGTGTGTTAAGAAGGAAATATAATAAATCCAGAACTGGCAAATTACACTGTCAAGTCTGTGCATTACCTGATAGAAGTAATGCAATTTTTATTGCTACTCTCTTTGTAGTGTGTCATGGATCACAGGTAAATATCTCATTATTAAAAGCCTAGGGGCTGGAGTGATAGCACAGCAGGTAGGGCGTTTGCCTTGCACTCGGCCGACCCGGGTTCGAATCCCAGCATCCCATATGGTCTCCTGAGCACCGCCAGGGGTGGTTTCTGAGTGCACAGCCAGGAGTAATCCCTGTGCATCACCGGGTACGACCCAAAAAGGAAAAAAAAAGCCTATAGGAGTTGACTATTTGAAATGTCCCTATCTTTTCCAGGGTTTTAGAGAGCAGATTATAATACTGATTTTGTGGTTCATAATATTGGCTATATTTTTCCTTCCTCCCTGTGGTCACTGTCACATGTAAGAATATCTGCTTCTGAAATGTGAATCTTGTATGGTGTGTCTGAGCAAATATTCAGCAGCACTTCTAGGACTAACCTTTGTGCTCATTACAGAAGAAAAATGAATTACAAAACATAAGAGAGCAGTCTGTCTAGCTTTTAAGAAGAAAATTTTGATGGTTTAAAGTTCACAAGTATATGACATTTTCAATAAAATCCAGAACATTTAGGTAATGTGGTAATTATACACAGGGAAAAAAATCAGCTTTGTTTTAGACTAAAGTTAATTCCTTTTAACGACATAATAAAGTTCGTAGTTCATAGGATGCTCATATTCTGAAATTAAGATACCTGCTTTGCCAACATTCAGTGTTTATAATAGTTTTAGGCACACTATTTTTCTCAGACGATGAACAGGAAACTGTGATTATTTTTTTTTATAAGTTTTTTCCTGTCCCCCTATTCCCCATGGTAGACTTCTCCAGCTCTTGCCAATTAGGAATTATTTCTGTTTGCACACCAGATAAAATATCCTTTTAAAACAAACATTTTGCATACCTTCAAATCCCGAATATGAATGCATATAGTCCCACTGCCCTTGAGTGAATATGTGTTTAAAGAAATTTTTCCTGCTCTGTTCTCCATAAACTTAAAAGTAATCTACTTCAATGAGATGAGAGATACTTGCCCTTCACGTCATTGACCCATGTATTTGTCTTAGGGGTGTCAGGGTCACTTTCTTAGAGTGCTATTTAAATTCAAGTTGAGATAAGAGACTTTTCTATGGTCTCTGAGGCACAGATGGAAGCACAATTCCATATTGAAAACCTGTCCTAGCACTGTGACCTTGAATGTTTCTTCAAAATATAAAACAACTAATTAAAAAATAAAATTCAGATCTGACTTGTGGTTTTCGTGCCATATGTTTAGCCCCCTTTCTGTAAAAAGGGCATTTCACTAAAATTAACCTTTTGTAATGAAAATTACTTAAGTGATATAAATAGCAGCATCATTTGTGAAAATGCTAAGTTTTTGTAATGTAAATGCAATACAAAGGTTATAAGTATAACAGAAAATATGATCACAGAAGTGCCCGTTGCCTAAGATGAAACTGAAAGTCAGTGGTAACCCTAAGCAAGTACAAAAGATGCCTACTTAAAAAACAACAGGTCCAAACAAGCTCTTCTTAATATGTATTCAGAGGAATGATCATAGAGTGCATTTATTATTCCATGTATTTGTAAGATATCCTCTTGTTTCAAGGGCTAAGCTGGCTGCTTCAGTCTAACACAGCTAAAGTCATATTTATGTATGAAGAAATGCACATGATTGCTCATTATAAGGCGAAGTGGCAGCGTAAGTCTTAAAGGCAAACATTTTTGAAGTTCAGAGCACTTTTAAGTGTCAGTTGGCATGTGCTTGATGAAGAGGCTCAGCCAGCCAGCCAGCTGGCCTGCAGTCACACTAACTGCAAAATAAACAATTATTTCCAACATTTATAGATTCACGTATTCAAGGAAGAACCTTAGTCCTGTGAAATCTCTTATTGTGCCTCTCTCAAGCATGAGTTGGGGTGACAGGTGCCATCAGTCAGCCTCTTCACTAACGGGGAAGGGCTGTAGCAAGAGAAATGCGCAGGATGAGCTTGGAGAGAGCAACAGAAGGCAGGGGAAGGGTGAGCGGTGTCAGAGGGAACGCTGATGGGACTCCCTCTCAAAGTATGAAACGTTCAAGCTGTTTTTATAATTAAGAAAGCATCAAGGAGACTGGGATATGTTATTTTTTTCATCTATTGCCAGAAAATTGAGTGAGACACAACTTTTCTATTGAAATGGATATCGGATGGATTTATCCTGGTTTTCTTTTGTAGCCATATAAGAGAAAGGGGAAATGAAGTACACTGGTATGTAAATACTTCTATTCTCTTTGAAGATTTTATAAAAATAATGTAAAATTAGCCTTTTCCTGCAATTTCAAGTGAATCTTAACATTTTTTACCTTTTTTTAATACTCCTTATATTTGTTTCATAGGGGTCATGTCCAGTGATTCTCTGGGGCTGCGTCAGGAGAAACTCCCAGTATCCCAGTGTGGTCCTTTTTATTCCTTGGGGCTTGTCTACAATATTTAAACCCAGTGGTTCAATGGACACAATTCCAGGGAAACAACTCAGGGCCTTGCAAATATTAGGCGTGTGTTGTACCATTTTGCACCATACTCAGTGCCCACTTATGTTTTGTTAAACATCATATTCCAAGTATGTCAAACAGTGCGTTAAGGGATATGGTTCAGCATAGACTATTTGATTCGCATGTGTGAGGTCCTGAGTTTGGTCCCCATAACTGCCTGCTTCTATCCCACCACAAAAGTACTATCCAGATTATCCCTCGGGTACTGAAATAGGAGTCTCTCCCAAGTGCTTCCAAATGTGGCACCCACATCAGAAAACTAATTGTATGTCTAATATAATGAAAATTATTTAGGAATAATATGTTCTTCCCCAAAGATTCTTTCTAGTAACTCTTGTTACTTAATGTCATCCAAATAAATATATAACTCAATGGCAATGTGACATGGAGGTTAAAAGAAAGCAAAACTATTCAGTAATTAACTTTTTAGAACCTCCCCAAGGTTCAGAGTTTTAATTCAAAATTTGTAATAATGATCATGTAAAATGATCTTTATAAAGATCCTACAAAGTCTAAGAGAGGATATATATGAAAAGTTAAAACTGTTGCGAATGAAGAGATAATGTTTTGGTGCCAAGTACCCCATGTGGTCCCATGGGCCTGTTAGGAGTGATCCCTGAGTACAGAGCCAGGAATCAGACCCTAAGAACCAAAAAAATGTTCTGTGCAGTTATCAGCAAATACAACTGACTAATACATGATAGATACTCCTATGTGAGAACACACTAAATTGTATTTTTCAACTTAAATATCATATTATAGAAGAGAAATATCTCATACAGGCTTACTAGATGAAAATGAATATTTTCAAAAATTATGTTTTTTACAAAAATCAAAACACTGATTGGGTAACTCAATAATTCACAAGTAGAATTGCCATTGTCGAAAAATGTATAGCATCCGCAGGGAACAGTTGCAAAGTACTCGATAGGAATATAGGAATGGTAATAGAAAGAATCTTGTCAAAATGGCTTAACTGAGTGTGTCAAATCCCCAAATATTTATGTTTCAAGGTTACCCCAGAAGCTAATGTAAATGTAAGAGTGGGGGGGGTTATTGATTAAGGTAAGAGATTCCCATTGAGGGGATATTTGAAGACTCTACTAAAATGTGTCCTAAAGAAGAAAATTAGCCATTCCCAAAGGGTGTAAAATACTGTTCTGATAATGTTAATAACTTTAAATGTTCATTTCCTTTATTCTGATCTCTGTTTCAATTCCAATAAATATAATTATACATTTATTGATTTAAGTTTATTTAATGTAAGGGGCTAGAGTGATACAGCACAGCATGTAGGGCATTTGCCTTACATGCGGTTGATCTGGGGTCAATTCCTCCACTCCTCTTGGAGAGCCTGGCAAGCTACTGAGAGTATCCTGCCCGCACGGCAGAGCCTGGCAAGGTATCCATGGAGTGAACACTATGCCAAAACCAGTAACAACAAGCCTCACAATGAAGACATTACTGGTGTCCACTCAAGCAAATTGATGAACAATGGGAAGACAGTGCTACAGTGCTATTAATATTAATCAATGTATACTATATTAATATGTAAAATAGCAACTATATATTATATTAATGTTATGTAATATGATTATAAACCTTACATATTAATATAGATATAAATAATATAGTATAGTATTAAGTTATAGCAATATGATTTAATACATTAAATATGACTTAATACCCCACAGATCAGTTAGAACAGGTGAGGTTTATGTTAAAGGTTGTCTTGATGAGGTCATTTGCGGACCCAGGTAAAGGGAAAAAACCTTTCAAAGACATAACAACTTATCCATAAAAGATATTTTGAAGATCTCAGGTCAGTAATTAAAGAGCAAACTCTTTCATTCACAATTTGTCTAGAACTAGATTAAGTAGCCACAAAAAGCAAACTATTCCAAGAACAGTGATACTATTCATATTAGAGATTAAACATCAGGCTATTTCACCAGTCTCTGTTGTAGATATTTTTCAATAAAAATTTAAATGTGCATACTCTTTTTCATAGTCAAAATTTACCACTTCTTTCTCTGTGGATATACATGTTCAAAGTCATTGATTGTTGGTACTCATCTCCAAGTTTATGATTCTTTCCTGATGACTATAAATCTACAGTAAGGTTTGACTTAAAGGCCAAAAACAAGTTATTTGCTAGTCTCAGTGAAACACAATAATTGAACACACACACAATATCCCTGAAAAATAATTCCACTTTCAAAAGTTCAAGTAAGTGACTAATCTTTGAAAAGATGTACTAAAAACACCACATTCTGATGAAAAAATATTAGGCCATTTTGATTCATATTAATTCAGTTTTAATGCCATTGGGCACCACAATTTTAATGGAATATTTCTCTAAGACTACATTTATCTTGAGGCCTTAGCACAACATTTGAGGAATGTGCTATTTATTTGATCTCTGTTACAAGATTAAATTTAAATCAATATTTCTTATTTATAGACTTTCTTAATATCTGGTAAGAGATGAAAAAACAATTCCATCTTTCAACTTTAGAAATCTCCAAATTTCAGAAATATTTGTCTTATATTTCTTTTTTAAAACCCAAATATTTTCTGAAAAAAGAAATCTTTTTTCTAGTTATTATTAGTCTAACTGCTACTTTACAGGCTCTTACTTATGCTTCTCTACTGATTGCCACCAAGCTCCTGAACCGTCATGCATTTAACATGTGCATTTAGGACCATGTGGTCATTACAAGTGTTACAGTTTTCTTCAGAAGCAGTTATTTTATTCTGTAGTTTAGTGTCTGATTCTTGAACTTTTTCCACTCACAGCCTCCTTATCACTTGTATCTCTTGTCATTCCATTGCTCATTGATTTGCTCCAGTGGGCACTAGTACCATCTCCATGCGTCCCTGTCCCGTGATAGTGTAGCCCAATGTGTCTGCTCACTCCAGGAACATGAAGAGCCTCAGACAGTTCATTCAGGTTTTGATGAAGAAGTCTGACCATCTCATAGGTGGGCAGCCACATGTTCTCTTGACATTCCGTAGAATTCAGTCACTTATGGCTCTAGTTCAGCGATTGTCTCCAAATTGCATTGTGTGTACGGCCCATCTGATTTTCCACACTTTGGCAAACGAGACAGCATCCCTTATTCTCGATTGTCGACGTAGGTTGGAACTCCAGATTACTTCTCTCACTTGAGTGAAACATGATACTTCAAGCATAGCTCTTTCAATTCCTCTTTGGGATACCCGAATAACATTCTCATCCTATTTTCATAGGGCCTAGGTCTCTGAGATGTTAGTGCAGGAAGAATGATGGAGTCGAAAAGATGTGCCTGGAGCCTGAGGTTCTTCATCCTCTTAACAACTTCTTTGACACTCTTGAAGGCATTCCATGCCACTTTCTTCCTCCTGTGCAGCTCAGGTGCCAGGTCTTTTGTCTTGTTGAGTTCTCGACCCAGGTACACATAGCTGCTGCATTCAGAGATGTTCATTGCATTGAGAGCAAATGGAATGTCACGAACTAGTCTGTTTCTCATGAACATTGTCTTTGTGAGATTCAGCTATAGTCCGACCTTTCCACACTCATGGTTGAAGTCGGCCAGCATTCATGCCTCTTGGCTAATGTTTGGTTTTATGAGAACGATGTCATCAGCGAAGTGGAGGTGATGTAGTTGCCATTCCCGTTGTCGCATGACAACTCTTGAGGGTGGCACTGAAATTCGGTGAAATGATGTTGCCCTGCCCAACCCTTCTCTTAACGGTGATGATCACTTACTTGTAGAATGGTGAGATCCTGGTGGTGAATTTGTTTACAGCTCGAAGAGCATCTTGATGTACTGAGTTTGAACACCCTATTTGACTAGGGCTCCGATGATTACTTCAGTCTCAACAGAATCAAAGGCCTTCTTTAAATCAGTGAATGCTAGACAGAGTGTCATCTTGAACTCTCACAAATCCTCAATGAACTTAGTCACCATGTGGATATGGTAGATAGTGCTGAATATTCTCGGAACCCAGCTTGCTTGCATGGTTGTACTTTGCCTAGTGTTCTGCCAATCCTATTCAGGATGACTCGAGTGAACAACTTGTAGACAATGGACAATAGGCATCCATGGCTATTCAAACAACAGGCTACCTGTGAAGTGTTTGATATGCCAAAAACAGTAACAATAATGGGCCTCATTTCCCTGACCCTGAAAATTCCAAACCGATCAGACCACCACCCCCTTCATGCAAAATTCTACTTCACAGAGGGGGAGAAAGGGCTGCAAATTTTAAGAAGAGAACTCCCAGAACCACCACCAATTGGGAGCTTTTTGGCACTGAATCAGCAATATAAGAAGCCCCTTTATATCTGAGAAAATTTTACATAATCCTGTGTATATAGATATATAAGGTGGAAATATAAATAAAATATTTACTGATTACAAATCATAAAGAACATTATCTTCAAACATTTTTAAAATATTTTCACAACCTACACCTTCAGTTATGCAACTCAGTGGGGTTGCAACCCACATTTAAAGTAACTTTGATTTAATTAAAAGAATTTGCTATTGTTCCTATTTAAAATATCTTCCTTATTAATTTGTGGCATGAGATGAAAAATAAGGAGGGAGTGTGGGGTGTGTTTTGTAGTCTACTTAACTTTGGTTTTGCAGTGTAGGAGTTTCTTTTTTAAATGTTTTCCCATTAGTTTCACTTTGCTTCCATTTGCGTGGCCAAAACCAGGCAGTCATTGAAGATGTCTCTAAATTCATTGTTATGAATGTTTCTTCCAATTCTTTTCTCAATATAATTTAAGGATTCAGTGTGATATAAAGGTCTTTCATCCATTTTTAATGCACTTTTGAGTTAAGTGTGAAATAGAGGTCTGAGTTTTTTTTTCTTTACATGTGCTTATCCGTTTTCTCAGCACCATTTGTTGAAGAGGTTTTCCTCAAAGTCCACACCCTTTGTTGAAGATCAGCTGACTGCTGATCTTTAGATCTGAGGGAGTGTCTCTGTGTTCTCAGTACAATTCTTTTGGTCTGAGAGTCTGTCTTTATTCTGGTACCATACTGTCTTGATTAATATAACTTTATATTATGACTTAAAGTTTGGGAAGGAAAAGCCTCTTACCTTTTTTTTTTTTAAGATTGTTCTAAGCTGTTCAAGGGGATTGTTTGGGGTGTTAATATTGCACATAAATTTCTAAAGATTTTGGTCTATATTTATCTTTCAAACTGTCTTGGGTATTTTTATGTAGGGCTTGAGTTGAATATGTATAGTTCTTTAAGAAGGATGGACAATTCCACAGCATCAGTCCTACTCATCCCTGACAGGAGATGTGTTTGCATTTCCTATGTCTTGTTCTGTTTCTTCTAGTAGAGATTGTGCTTTTCTTTGTATAAGGCCTTCACTTCTTTTGTCTAGCTGATTTCCATATACTTTTACTTTAAAATAAAATTTTGAGTGGATAATTGAAAAGAAAATTTTCTCTCTACTTTGTTGTTTGCAGATAGAAATGTTATGTATATGCGCTCTTGCCATAAAGTTTTGATATTTCACATAAAAATGCCGTATATTTTTTATATTTCATATATTACTTACATTTTATAATTCTCATATTATTATATCATGCATTCTTATATCATATTCTTATACTATGAAATATTTTTATTTTTCTTATAGAAACTCCATATTTTTGCTTTTGCTGTTGTAGCCTGCCACTTAAACAAGTTTATTGTTTCTAGGTGTATTTGGGGTTTTTTCAGATTATTTCATCTACAGACCGTGATAATTATTCTATTCCAATTTGAATTCCCTTAATATCTCTTTTTAACCTAATTGCTATGGCAAGAACTTGTAATACAATATTATTGATGGTGAGAGTGGGAAACTTTGTCTTGTACATAATCTTAAAGAGAAGGTTTATAAAAAATTATCTTCGTAAATTATCATCAGGAAATGAAAATCCAAATAACAGTGACAGATCTCTTCAAACCAGTGAGATTGGCACTGTCACAAAGAACAACAACAACAAAATACTCCTCGTAGGATTGTGAAGAAAAAGGAATTCTCATTTATTGCTCGTGTGAATGATGACTAGTTCAACTTTCTTGAGAAACAATATGCACACTTTCCCTCTGAAAAAAATAATTAAGCTTCGGGGCTGGAACAATAGTACAGCGGGTAGGGCATTTGCCTTGCATGCGGCCAACCGGGGTTAGATTCCCAGCATCCTATATGGTCCTCTGAGCACCGCCGGTGTGATTCCTGAGTGCAGAACCAGGAGTAACCCCTGTGCATTGCTGGGTGTAACCCAAAAAGCAAAAAAAAAAAAAAAGCTTCAATATGATCCAGACAGAGGATAAAAGAAGTAAAAAGAGAGACAGAGATAGAGACAGACAGAGAAAGAAGAAAGAGAAATAAGGGGTGTGTGTGTGTGTGTGTGTGTGTGTGTGTGTGTGTGTGTGTGTGTGGCCAAAAGCTGCAGGGGAACCACTGTATTGAATATAGCTGTTTATTATACAAGGAAAGATTTTCCTGCATCATTAAATATTCTTCCATGTAAATAACTCATTCTACTTCCCACTTATGACTTGTCTGTCGATGGTGACTATTGAGCTACTCCCCCAGACAACCAATTAATTTTCATTTAGTTACAAAGAGACTGAGAATTGTAGTTCTATAATCTGCTTTGAGGGGGGAAAAAGCTGAAACTATTTGAACACAGCACTATTGCCTAAGAGCACAGTTGCTAGCTGCCTCAGAGAAAGAGAAGTTGGTCATACAGGCAGCACCCAGCCTCTGGAAGTTGGGTCTGATAAAGCAATGAAGTTTACAAGGAGATCATGTTCAGAGTTTGATTGCTGAATTATACTCATCCTAATGCTCAATTACAATGGTGTTCTATGCTTTAGGGGACACATATTGTTATTTATCAAGAAAATTATAAGCTGTCCTAGTATTTTCATCCAATGTCCTCACTGGATAAATTTCAAAGTGACCACAATAGAATTAAACAAACGTGCATCCGTAACATTCATTATGGCCATTTCTATCATCAACATCAGTTATGACTGTTAATACTTTTGACTGATGAGCATATTTGGTTCATCTTTCCTAGTCCTTTTAGTCAATAAGTCATAGGCTATAAGGGATATTTCTACCAGAATCAGTCTGTGTAGTAAAACTCCTGCCTGTCTCTTTGATTAAAAGTATCATAAAATAGTCCATATTTTGGGTTTGCTTTGGTTACTGCTGCTTTTACAGTGCTCTGGAGCCATATGGCAGTAGAAACATAATGTTCAAACTTTTTGAAACTTTCCCCCTTCTCATTCTAGAGAAAATTTAGAAAAACACTCTGGGGTTTGGAAAAGCTGGAAGAGACTCACCTAAAGCTTGTGTTTTAGAGGTAACAACCACCCCTTCCTGTGAGATGTTTTGACACTGCATTCTGTTGGCTCTGATTGGGCCAAAGCTAATCCTTAAGATTACTTTTGTGTTTATATAGGTTCCAGGCTACTGGCTGGACAGTTCCGCCTAGTGGAGATTGCACAGTGGAATCTATTTCAACCTTGATCTTCATTACCATACTAAACTGCACTTTCTCTGTGATATTTCTTCTTCATTTTCAGTGCCATTTGTGTATTCTTTGTATATTCCTCATGCTTGTTGTTGCCGCTCATGAATATATATATTTGTATATATTTATATATATGTATGAGTTTCCTGAGTTTCCTGAGAAACTACTAGAATGTGTATAAGCTTACATTTTTCTACCTCTGCTGGATACAAATACAAAACCAGAGCTCTTCTCTCTCTCTCTGTCTCTCTCTACATATTTTTTTCAGGCCACGCCCAGTGATGTTCGAGGATTACATCCTACTATTATTCCAGGCAGGAGACTATATGGGCTATATGGGATGCCTGGGATCTAATACTGGTTGACCACTTGTACGGTAAACATACTACCCGCTGTGCTATTGCTCCAGCCTCTCTCTCAGTCCTTTGAAACTGTTCTCCAGCCAGGTTAGTGAGGATCTTTCCCAACTTAAGTTATTTTCTTACCAGCTGTTAAAGTCCTCTGCCTTTTTCACTCCTTCCTGAGCATTTTCTCAGGACATCAGAAGCCAGGAGAGCAACACGCAGACAGACATGTACACCATCCACCACTTCAGTCACATCCTCAGCCCCTAAAACAGTTCATTTTTAAAAATATTCCCCCCAAAACTTTCTGTCCTGGTTAGTAGCACTATGGGTAATCCTGATTAAGTCACACTAAAATTAATTTACTGGGTTGACATATAGTAACTCACAGGGACTAAGGGACGAAACTAAGGAATGAGGTTCATAGTATTTAGGAAAATGAAGCTTTAAAATCTCAAAAACATTCATTGGTAGACAATGTCTGCATTGTTAGAAGAATGACCATATTCCAGTTGTTTTTCTTGACTCTGTCACTCCCCTTAGGATTCATTCTGTGAAAGTCTGACTAAGCTGAGATTGCTTATCTAGCCTGCACTGTGCTTTAGAAGTGAGAAGGAAGATCTAGCTTTGGTTTAGCTCCATGCCTCACATCCCTTGGTGGTGGACCACAGCATGTTACACTACTATTATCTGGCATCACCTTACATACTATTACTTTACAATTCTTACATTCATACATTACTTTGTGCTATATCACTGCATTGCTTACATAACCTTCCATTATGATTTCCCAGCATCATTCGGAATGGGACAGAACTATTCCTACTACCATCAATTCTGAGTCCTATTAATGAGAGTGACAGTGCTTGTTTAGAAACCAGAAATCAAACAAAATGAGGTGCCATAAAGATGCGTCTGGCTTCAGCTTTTGTCTGGCAATCAAACCTCAGGACTGCCGCATGCTCTGGAATGATCAGGACAGCTTCTCTGCTTGCAGTTCCAGAAGATGGTTCAGTGATTTATAAAGTTCCCAGGGCAAGTGTAAATTCTTGAGCTTAATCCATGGGTTTAGGTGATCCTTGGAACATCATGATCTGGGGTCTGTGGTTGCTGGTGTGAGAAGAAAAGGAGAAATTAGGGGCTGGAGCGATAGCACAGCGGGTAGGGCGTTTGCCTTGCACGCGACCGACCCGGGTTCGATTCCCAGCATCCCATATGGTCCCCTGAGCACCACCAGGGGTAATTCCTGAGTGCAGAGCCAGGAGTGACCCCTGTGCATAGCCGGGTGTGACCCAAAAAGCAAAAAAAAAAAAAGAAAAGAAAAGGAGAAATTAAATAAAATGTGAAATGAAAGTCTTTAAAATCATGTTAGCTTTTTTGAATGATGATAGAATGTCTGAGTACACAATATTAAGGAAAAAATATTTTGGGAAGAAGTGTTAGGTCAGTATCACTGCTTTTATGTTAAACATGTAGGCAGTGGGGTACAAAAATATATGCTGCAGGGAAAATGGCAGTTCATCAAATCACGTGAGGGTATGTCTCCTTAGCACACTCTGCATAGAAAACCAAGGAAAGGAACAGCTGGAAAGACCTATAAGTCGATGTCTTCAGCAAAATTTCTTTCTGCCCCAGATTTAATCATTCTCTTCATTCTGGTAATCTGATGCAATTTCCCCAATGCAAATGAACTAATTTATTTGAGCCTTTCGACACTGACTATTAATTCTTGGTGGAGCCCAGACCCCGAGGTTGGTGATGTGATGGTAGCAGAGGGAGTGAATCATTACAGTTCTGGTGTCTCAGAGCCTTCTATAACATATTGAAGGATTACGCAAAGCCTTGACATTACAAATAAGCTACTGCAAAACAAAGATGTAATATTCATTAGAGCTATAATGCAAGTATTATGGATAATATGAGGGAAGCTCCAGAAAAGGAAAAGAAACACTATTTTCTGTTTGCATGAGAGACAGCATGAATAAGTTACTGTGACATGAATTGCATGTCTCTGTTTTCTGTGCATTTTCTCTTTCTCTGCATAAAAAATTAAACCTTTGACTGGATAGCAGTGGGCAATTGTTCATTTTTATTCACCGCTGTCCATAACTGGACTGAATAATTATAATTTGTCCTACCATCTGAGACTCTCCCTGACATTTGGCTGTTTCTGTCCTGCTGCTCATTTATGCTTAAGTTTGTACCTGCTCATTAATTGATTTGTCCTAAAAATAACTTTGAAAGTCTCAGATCCTGAGCTGTTAGCTGTTAGCCGACATAGCTAAGGTTATAAAATCAGCATCTGGCTAGAGCTCAAAAAGCTGACTCTGTTCTCATTTTGAACTGAGATGAAGAAATGTATATTTGAACCTGCTTCTAATTAGTTCTAAAAACTCTAAGTCCCTAAAGGCTATAGTGAAGGATGTGTTTCATTGTAGTGTAGTGTTTGGTCCTTCATTCCAGGATTCAGAATTCATTTATAGCACCTCCCTTAGACATGTGTGAACAGTTAGCATCTTTATCTTTCCCAAAAAACCTTAAGCCTGAACACTAAGCAATCATTCTCTTTTGTGATTAGAAATCTCCATGCTGAAGTTCTGCACGTTTGACAAATGAGCTTACCAATCTACTATAAATTGATCTCATTCTATATATTTCAGAATTACTTAATTTTACAGTGCCATTAGTTATTAGGCAATATTTGCATTTCATCTTTAAAATAAATATTCACACATTGGGGTAGATGAATTCTGCCTCTTGTAATTACCAAGAGGCATTCTGTAAATGATTTAATTAATGTCAAAATTCAAATGAAATATTGTAATATCCAGTTCCATGACAGGACATAGTGGATAATTTCTCTTTTAGAGCTAAAAAAAAGAACGATTTTATATATAATTGCAAATTAATTAAGTATTCAATAATGCAATATCTAAGCAAAATCGAACTAGGTGCAGGCAAGGTAAAAATTTAAATGTCAAAATATGATGTATAATTTAAAATCAAGGTCTGGAGAAGTAACTATAGTACAGTGAATTTCATATGTGTGAGACCCTGGGTTCAATTTGGATGCTTGTAAAACAAAAATTTTAGCTAATCATATTTGTATGGACTGGAGCTATAGCACATCAGGTAGGGCATTTGCCATGCATGTGGATGACCTGGGTTTGATTCCTCTATCCCTCTTGGAGAGGCTGGCAAGCTACCGAGAGTATCCCGCCACATGGCAGAGCCTGGCAAGCTACCTGTGGTGTATTCAATATGTCAAAAACTGTAACAAGTCTCACAATGGAGACATTACTGGTACCCATGCGAGGAAATTGATGAACAATGCTACAACAGTGCTATTTAGTGCTATATTTGCATACAAATTAATTGCACAAGTTAAATCTTTTGAGCTGAATTATTAAATAAATTATTAACCTAAATATTTCCTTTTTTAGTAGTTATAAAGTTATTCTACTGTTGCTAAGTATTTAAACAAAAAGCCACATTTCCTTTTTTATCCTAAGATGATGTGAAGTTTTGTTTGGAAAGCTTGGTTAACACTGGTGTATTTTCTGTTCTGTGCATTTATTAATAATTGGACTTTTAGGATCAAATATTTAGAAATATTCTTGCTTCCTTTTTCTTGCAAATATGATCTATATGAATTGTAATGAACTCGATTTAAAATTTGTGTGTATTCTAATTATTTGGAATTAATATACTTGGTGGTGGTGGAAATGTTATCTGTCGTCAATATGACTGACATTGTCAGCTCTCCAAATTTCTGTAGTAACCATTTCATCTAGGGAAGTGTCATCAACTCCTCTTACCTGGTCCCTTGTCCTTCCCACACACACAAAAAAAACAACAATAATTCTTGGGAGGGGGGGGTCCATATGTTATCTGGATTTTCTATTTTAAGCACAAATCTACCACTTAGATCTTCCATGTAAATCAAATCTACCACTTAAACCAAAAGAGACCGAATCCATGGCATGAGAAATAGTTTATTCACTTTACAAATACCTTGAAACTTTATGTACATTTGATTCCCTATTACCTCCAATTCACTCTATTTGACAACTATCTTCTTCAGACATTTGGTTTGACATTTTCCAAATTTTCTGCTTTTGTCAAATAGATAACTCCCACACCCATCCCAGATTATATACTTATTTAGTTAATTCATATAAATACCCAGAAGATGTTTTAGAACCATTTTTGGAACTTTCAATGAGAGAAAAAAAAAATTCTCCATCTCAGTTAGATAAAAAATTATGATTGTTTCCCTATTTTTCTATCGTAATAATTTGTGGCTTATCCCCAAAGCATTGTGTATATAAGTTTGACATATTATTTTTTCAGTCATTTTTGACCAGAGAAGTGTGATCTTAAAATTCCTATATACTGACATAATGCTTTATTTACCTTTTATGCTCCCAGGTGAAATGTAGTTTCTAAGAAAAAAAAAAAGTAACTCATTTATATTTTCACTTCTAGTTCCTCACATATTTCTTGGAAAATATCAAATGAAAGAGACTAATGTTGAATAAACCAGTCAATTGTTAAATGCTTTGTAAAGTGTATCATAATAATCTCCAAATATATTCATTTAATAGTGGCATAGAGTGAATAAATTCAAAAGTTGGTAAGAAGCATCAATATGTGTTTCTGTTTGTTGGTGAGGAAGGAAGGAAGAAATGGTATTCGCGTGGTAAGGAAGAGGAAGAAATGTATGTCATGGAGGGCCAAGTTTCTCTCTGACTCGTGACAAAAGTAGAGAGCCTTGTGATCTCCTTTTATTGATCATGGTACCTCTAAAGGGAACAATACAGTGACATCACCAAAGACATCAAAAGAAGTTATAGGAAGAACAATGAGGCAGTAGAATATGCATTATTTCCTTGGATCTGCAGGTCAGTAATCTTGGCCTCAGGAACGAAGATACAAAACCAAAACTGAAACCTTTCTTGGGCTAAAAGCACTTGGATTTACATCCCAAAGACAAGGCTGGGCTGCCACATGAAATCTACATGTCAATTACAAACTAGGCAGCACCTGAAATCTATATCCCAGAGAATAGGCTTGGCCAGAGCCCAGAATCTACAATGCCAAAGATCAGGCCTGGCTAGGACCTGAGATCTGCATGTCAAAGACCAGCAAGGCTTCTGTGAGAAAAGGAAAACTGGCCCTTTCAATACACTGAAATTATTTTCTGAAGGCAGCTTGGAGGGGGAAAATGTTCCTGTCTGCAGTACAGTCTATGTGGGCTTGCCCTGATAGCTCAGTCCATCCCCAACACTGTCTATTTAGAGTTTTTGTTTATTTTTTCCAATGCCTCCTGTGCATTGTTCTAGAAACTTCCCTCTAGGAAGTCCTTGGCCAACCAGGCTGTAATCAGTGCTGGGACCTGAGGATTTAGCTTTGCGTGAGTCCTACAATGCCGGGGATCACCCAGGAACTATTCAGGAGCAGGAACTATTCAGGAGTTTTAGGGCTAAGCACAGTGATGGTCAGGAGCATCATGGTGCAAAGCAGACCTAATCAGGTGCACATGTGCCCTACCCCTGTGCTGTATGCATAGCCCAATTAGACTTTTATTTTATTTTTTTTTTTAATTTTTATTAAATCACCATGTGGAAAGTTACAAAGTTCTCAGGTGTATATGTCAGTTATACAATATTCAAACACCCATCCCTTCACCAATGCCCATATTCCACCACCAGAAACCCCAGTATACCCCCCGCCCCCACCCCCTACCCCCTACTGTATCACTAATGAATTTCACTTCATTTTTTCTTTACCTTGATTACATTCCATAATTCAACACAAAACTCACTATAGTTGTTGGAGTTTCCAACCAAGAGAGACAGACCTACTACATTTGATAATTAGTTTTTCATTGCTGGAAATGAAGAGATATGTAGCCCCACTGCTACAAGTACATAACTCTCTCTCTCTTTTTTTTTCCTTTTTCCTTTTCCCTTTTTTTTTTCTTTTTCCCCCTCATCCCCGTTCCTGCGCCTCATAGTATGTTGTACGCCACGCCGCGTCGGCCAGCTTGGGGCTTTTGCTTAGTTCACAGTCCAGAGGTGGCTGCTACATTAAAAACCTTCAATATTTCAACAAAAACTTACTGTTATTATTTGGAGTTTCCCCCCCAAGTCAGACCTGTTCAAATGGAACCGTTTCACATTGCTGACAATTATAAATGTTAAGTCGGTTTTGGATTTCTGTATAAAGTCCAGGGAAAATTCTGCCAAAAATTACATAGCCCAGCTCACAGTCCCAGTGCATTGCTGTAAGAAGTCTGAATTCAAAGTCTTTAGGCGCAGAGTGTCCGATTCGCGCTCAGCGGTTCCGGATTTATCTGGGCCGAGGGCGTGCTGGTTACGCCCCCTTCCCATGAGTTCCTGGGAGCCCCAAAAGTAAAAACCGAATACCTGTGGGTTTGGAGTCACAGAAGATGGCGCCTGCCACGTGGGTGCCACCAGGCCGCTGCTTTCCATGCAGGAAGACAGGGTGGGGAGGAAAAAAATCCACCCCCGGCAGCACAGAGTTGTAGCCCAGTTCGGTGTCCCAGTGCATCGATATCGGATGCTGAGCTGGATGCCCAAATGTGTTACATCTCTGGAATCAAAGTCTTTAGGCGCAGAGGGTCCGATTCGCGCTCAGCAGCTCCGGATTTATCTGGGCCGAGGGCGTGCCGGTTATGCCCCCTTCCCATGAGTTCCTGAGAGCCCCAAAAGTAAAAACCGAATACCTGTGGGTTTGGAGTCACAGAAGATGGCGCCTGCCACATGGGTGCCTCCAGCCCGCCGCTTTCCGTGCAGGAAGACAGGGTGGGGAGGAAAAAAAATCCACCCCCGGCAGCACAGAGTTGTAGCCCAGTTCGGTGTCCCAGTGCATCGCTATCGGATGCTGCGCTGGATGCCCGAATGTGTTACATCTTTGGAATCAAAGTATTTAGGCTCAGAGGGTCCCCCAATTAGACTTTTAAAAACATAACCACTCTACAGAACAGAGATGCTGCCCAGTAGCAGAAGGTTTGTCTTTGCTTGTGAGACCTCAATTACTATTATACACCACAACCTCAGACACACACACACACACACACACACACACACAATCATGGTCACAATACCTGAAGTGTTTAGTATAATTAATTGAATTAATAACAACTATTTTGTAATATTTGATTTTAAAATATAATTTTAAACACAAAATATAAAAACATATAATATATCATTTAAAATATAAAAAGTTTGAGCCTCTCTGATAATTTTTTGTTTGCTTGGAGGCCACACATGGTGGAGTTCAGGGCTTACTTCTTGTTCTGCACTCAGGCTCACAGATGGCAGGGCTCAGGGATCAAACGGGATGCCGAGGATCAAATAGTGTCCAGGCATGTGTCTTACCTTCTGTATCATCTCTCTGGAGCCTGATAATCTTGTTGATCTACTTACTTACTACTGTTTATTCTTTAGGACAAGATACTGACTAAACATTTTTATTTTGGAAGGGGGACTGGAGCAATAGCACAGCAGGTAGGGCATTTGCTTTGCATGCTGCTGACCCGGGTTTGATTACTCCGTCCTTCTCAGAGA
Organism: Sorex araneus; assembly: GCF_027595985.1. Taxonomy (NCBI): domain Eukaryota; kingdom Metazoa; phylum Chordata; class Mammalia; order Eulipotyphla; family Soricidae; genus Sorex; species Sorex araneus. The sequence continues at coordinate 183,777,070 of NC_073302.1, read as the reverse complement.
GCCAAGCAGGCTACCGAGAGTATCTAGCCTGCACAGCAGAGCCTGGCAGGCTACCAGTGGTATACTCAATTTGCCAAAAACAGTAGCAAGTCTTACAATGGAGATATTACTGGTGCCCGCTTGAGCAAATCAATGAACAATGGGAAGGAAATGCTATTTTGAAAGGGGTTGCACATATCGATTCCTCCCATTACAGAAATACAATTTAATTTCTTTTTTTAAAAATTCTTTTATTAATTCACCATGTGGAAAGTTACAAAGTGTTCAGGTTAAGGTCTCAGTTATACAATGCTCAAACACCCATCCCTTCACCAGTGTACCTATTCCACCACCAAGAATCACGATACAATTTAATTTCTGACACATATTGTTTCTTCCGAATTAGGAGTCTCATTATTATACCATGTATTTGCTTTTGAGATCTTTTGGTTTTCAACAATTTTACTGAATCAATTATTAATGTGTTGTATGCTTTGACATTCGTAGTGCTTTTGGAATCCAAATTTTGATATCTGTAACTTAGAAAAACTCTATTTATTCTTAAAATACCAACTCTCCTATTTGTATTTCTCAAACTATAGTGCCATATATATTAGAATTTCTATAAAAATAAGAACTTACTGGATATTGGGACAGGGGCGATACCAGCATATTATCCACCGAAGTGCGACCCAGGTGGCCGCACATTTGTGCAGCCACCCTGCTGCTGATCGACCATGATCTGGAGGCCAGCTAGACTACTTTTGATACCAGCAGCTGCTTGCATAAATGTCTCTAGACTGTGAACTAAGCCATAGCCCCATGCTGCCCCAGGACTGGAAATGATGCAATTTCTAACATAAATCTCTAAGGACTTAGTTACTAAAATACTAAAATAAAGAAATCCCAAACCACGAAGCCGCTATCACTGCTACGCGTCTTCATATCTCTTCATTCTCAGCAATGGAAAACTAATTATTAAATGCTTCCTTGTCAGCAGGGCTGTTTTTTGAGGGGGAAACTCCAACAACAATAGTGAGTTTGGTGTTGAAATATAGAATTTAATCAAGGTAAAGAGAAAGTGAAGTGAAATTTATCAGCTACGAAGGCGGGGGTGGGGGAATGGGGGGGATGTATACTGGGGTTTTTGGTGGTGGAATATGGGCACTGGTGAAGGGACGGGTGTTCGAGCATTGTATAACTTAGACATAAGCCTGAAAGCTTTGTAACTTTCCACATGGTGATTCAATAAAATAAATAAATTAATTCAAAGAAAGAACTTACATACAAAAATTTATAAAATATTCTCATAAAGTTTCTGTATTATTTTTCTTTATGTGCTTCATTCTGTATTATTTGCACTTCATTTGTTTTGAAAACAAGTGTTATGTTGTGCTGTTTGTATATTTTCTTTGTTGTGGCTTTGAGTCATGTACTCTCAACAATGACTACTTTTTTCCCATTTTTTTTTTATGGACTTATGGAAGTGAATTCATGAGCGGAACTCTATAACACCAAAAGTTACAGAAATGACTTGAGGCATAAGATTGGGTGTATCTTCTAAAAATAGTACGATAGATTTACATCAGGAGCCCAGGATACCGTGTATCACATATAACCTTATGCAATCAGGCACTTAGATAATTAAACACGGGCTAAACTTGTTCAAGACCTTTCTACTTTCTTCTAATCCTAGGCTATAAGCCTTCACAGTCACATCAGTCTTTGTCTTTGCCATATTCTCATTCCCGTGCACTTAAACTACATTTTTATTTTAATTTGTGGGTTTTTGAAAAGCTCTCTTTAACTTTTAAAGTTCTTATTGACGTCCATTATAATAATAAATACACAGATGCCTTTTGTTAGAAAGTTTACTAGGAAAAAAATCTGAAACTGTAAATAAAAGAGTTCATTTCACTGGGAAGTCTTAGAAACAGGTGTTAATGTAGCTCACCTTGTTATTTAGTATATTTACAAGTTGATTTTCTTTTCTATTTTTGCCATACCTACAGAGATCAAGAGACTACAGAATATGGGAAATCAAACCAGGAGATTCTATATACATAATATATACTCCAGCCATTTAAGGTTTCAAACCACTGCCCAAATTTAATTTTTGTCTTACTTTTACAATATTTTCTCTGACGGAAGATTTATCTGAACCAGTTAGATTTGATCATCTGTTCATACTATGAGCAGAAATAATGATTTTTCCCTTTATTATATTTGAATCTGTTTGCTTTGAAATACTCCAGAAAACTTTGATAAAACTTGTACTGTAGTTTAAAAATACAGCTAAGGGTATTACCAAAAGATGCAACCCCTAAATTCCCTTGTACTACTTTTTAAACCATACTATATTAAACTATATTAACAAGTACATAATTTATGAATCATAATCGTTAAGCTACTAAGTAGTTTTCCTTTAACTCTACATTTCACTGTTAAAACAGCTTTCTAAATAACAACTTTTATCTTGCCACTTCCAATTTAGAAACCTTTAAAAATCTCATTTTGTAGGAATCGAAAGAGCTATGCTTAGAGTATCACATTCCACCCAAGTGAGAGAAGGAATCCAAGTTCCGACCTCCGTCGACGATCAAGGATCAGGTACGCTGTCTTGTTTGCCAAGGCATCAAGAATCAGATGGGCCAGACACATAATGTGATTCAGAGACGACCTCTGAACTAGAGCTGTTACTGACTGGATTCCACGGGATATCAAAAGACCGCATGGCTGCCCACCTACAAGATGGTCAGACTTCTTCACCAAGATCCTGAATAAATGGTTTGAGGTTTTTCATTTTCCTGGAGCGAGCAGATGCCATTGGGCTACACTAGCATGCAACAGGGACGAATGGAGACATTACTCACGCCTGCTTGAGCAAATTGATGAATAACGGGATGACAAGTGATACAAGTGTGCATGTAACCTAAAACTATTTTTAATTGGATTTTTTATTTTTACTTATCAAAAAAGACCTACTCACACTACCTTTATGAGTAACAGTAATAAAATAATAATAATAGTCTCATAGGATTGATAGAAAGAAAACATTTACAATAACAATAAATTAAAGGTAACAACACAAGACAAAGAATTAAGAAACCCAATGTACAAGAAGTATTCAAAACTGAATTGTCAAGAGACACAAGAAAATAGGTATGTTTAAATTTTAGCATGAGAACTGAGGCACTGAATATTATCAAACAAATAGCAAATTGTGTTTCATAAGAATTGGGAAGCTAATCAAATTTTGTGGCCATATAACTGGACTAATGTATTTTGGTAGTTGGTGCTAGATCTACCACAATTACACTTATTTTGAAATAATGATGGATTATGTTTACAATATGATCTTCATTATTTAAATACTAGTTCTTAATTCATTGTCATCACCATTTTAATTATAAAAGCAGAGATTATCTCGAACATTTCACACGGAACCAACTATACAAGAATTCTGTAACCACTAAGCAAATTTTGTTTCACTGCTGAAAAGGCCTGAATTATTCTAGGTTTATGATATAATGGACTGTGGACAAGAGAGATCCTACAGGAGTGAAGGTGTGTGACTTATGTGTGTCCAACCAAACCAACCCCTGGAGCTGCATATGATCCCCAACACTGTCAGGAGTGCCCCTGTGTACTGTGATCAGATCACCAGAACTTATCCCTGAACGCCACTTGCTCTGAAGCCACCTCCCAACCCCCAAATAGACTTGCTTTCAAGTTGATGTTTTTCATGATAGTTTGGTGGCATGTAAAATAATTTTTCATGTTGAGTATATATTTCACGTGAAGTGTGATTTTTTTTAGGTAGAACAATCTTTTATATTTATTTATTTATTTAATGCTTTTTAATTGAGACACCATGAGAAGTTACAAGTCTTTCAAGATCAAGTCTCAGTCATACAATGATCAAACACCCATCCCTTCACCAGTGCTCATGATCCACCTTCAAGAACCCCAGAGACCCTCCCTCCCTCTACCGCTCTGCCTGTGTGGCAGATGATTTTGAATTAACTCTCTCATTACTATGATAACATTCAATTTTTGACCGAAAACAATGAGCAAATGATGTTGCATGGTCGTGAAATTGGCCACCCAGTTTTGGATTTCTGGTATTAAGTCCAGAGGTATTTCTGCCAGCAGCCACTGCATTCTGAGATTGGTTTGTGTGCCTCTGGGATCATCGCTGTTCAGGAGCAGGGGAGCTGTTCGTGGGAGGCCGCTGGGGTATCCTTTGGGCAGGAAGTAGGGCTGGTTCTCCACCTCCCCCAGCCCCGCACATTGCGAGATTCCCCATACATCCCATCATTGCAAGCTCCTACCTCTCTTCCAATTGGCACTAAATGGTGGTGGTCGCCATGCTGCCGAGAGGGGAAAAGGATGAGGACAAAAACCCTTTCTCTCCTGGGGCTACAAGGGACCGTAGTTTAGTTCAAAGTCCACGAGTGTAGCTGCCAGCAGCCTCTGGGTTTCGCCTTCTCCAGATGGCGTCCTGGCAACACTGAGCTTTTACTAACACAGCTCCGGTTTGTGGGACTGGGACATCTCTCCAAAAATGCGTGGGGGCACTGGAACGAGGCTGCACCAGCCCAGTCTCCAGCCCACCCTGCTGCCGGAAGTCACGCCCTCAACCCGCCCTCAGTGCCATTTTGCCGCAACAGTCAGCAGCAAGAACCCGGGCCGGCGGCACCACAAGCCAGAGATTGTTCCGGACCCCAGACCAGGCCAACAACACCAGGGCACCAGACGGAGAAGTTGCAGAGTCCCCTCTTTCTCCAGATGGAGTCCCGGTGACACTGAGCCTCTACTAACACAGCTCAGGTTTGTGGGACTGGGATATCTCTCCTAATATCCTTTCCTGATATCCAAAGAAAATGCTCAGGAATGGCTCCGCCACCCCTGAGCAGCTGTTATACCAGAGACACGGAAACCCAGAGGCTGCTGGCAAGTGTGCTATTTTTTTATTGGATCACCATGAAATGGGCTGGAGTGATAGCACAGCGGTTGGGCGTTCGCCTTTCATGCAGCAGACCCAAGTTCAATTCCTCCGCCCCTCTCCGAGAGCCCGGCAAGCTACCGAGAGTATCGAGCCCGCACGGCAGAGCCTGGCAAGCTACCCATGCGTATTGGATATGCCAAAAACAGTAACAATAAGTCTCTCAATGA